>NC_057803.1:232381954-232560226 GCF_018294505.1 Triticum aestivum
GGTCACACCGATTTGCAATTTTCAGTCAGACCAAAAATGCATGTGCTATGGCCTAAACCAAATCGGTGGGATCGATTTCTACAATTCGGTCAGTCCGAGATGAGTCCGACGGAGACCTAACCCTAATTTTCAAATCAATTCTAATCTAAGGATGTTTTCTTCTGGACAGATTGTTTGCATACATGGTAAAGATCATGACAAAGTAATGTGCTATGAATCAGAGTTGGGAAATAGCACAAAGAGTCGAACGCATACCCTAGCTCAGCGGGAGTTTGCTGCGGCGACATCGGCGGAGCAAAATTCCATTGACGGCGACGGAGACCAACGGCGGAGGTCGCTGGCGGCGAGGAGATGATCCGAAGACCCGAGGAGGCAGAGCAGGACATGTGTGGGGTGAAGAGTTTTTGAGAAATTTCCAAAATTCAACCCGTGAGTATATATATCCCAACCCTATCGGTGTGACAGAGTGGAACAACTCGGTGGCACCAAGATGCAAAATCGCGAGCGGTTACTGCAAATCAGTGTGACCGAAAAGTTCAAATCAGTTGCACCAAGATTGAAAACCTAGATCAACTTAGTGAACTCAGTGTGACCGAATGACTCGGTCATACCGAAATGCACAAAGAGGTTTTGGAAGTTTAAGTCTATGACGAATCGGGGACTCTGATAGCTCCTCACACAGAGTGGTTCGAATCTTACTTGATCAAACTTTGTGATGTAGCATGAATAGAGTTTGAGACGAGAAAAGCATAGGTAGCTAGACGAGGTTCCTAGGGATTCTTGTTCATCCACTTGGCAAAAGATAAAAACGCCAAACAATCAAAACTACAAGTGGATGTCCTCAAATGAGTAAAATATGCAACCAACATGCTCACACAATAAAATGGCAAATGAAATATGTGGCAAAGCATGCACAAACACTCTAACATCTATCAAGCAATTGGCGATGACTAGGTCATCCATATATGAGTATATTGACTAAGGAGTCAAATGAGAACGTTTGATCGTAGGTCATACTCATCGTTTAAGCATAAGTGCGGTTGCCACTTTTACCTAAAGCATTGTTGTGTTCACACCATTAGAGTTGCTTTAGCTCATTTGATTAGAGTAAAGCTCCCCTTAGATGTGATACCCCCCTAAGAGGGATGAACTAACCTTGGGTTTTGTCTATGATGACTTCATGTAGGTGTTGAGGATGTAGATGCTCAATGTTGATGTAGATCATTTAGAGCAATCCATTGGAGTGAGTTGCACTTTCAATACCTAGACGGGTTAGTCCCACAAAGAACAAACAAGGATATCCATAGACATAGAGTGATGTTCACATAGGATGATGTCCATGAAAGCATTAGGTTACCTTGTCCCTTGTCTTACTAACAAGAGGATTTGTGACTCGTTGAACTGGTGCAAGATATGGAAGTTGTTTGCACTTGTCCTTGACAAAATGATATGAGTGAAGTATGTTGGCGGAGTCACCCTCAAGAACTCTCTAGTTCTTTTTGTTCGGGATCCACACCATCTTGATGGGAATCCTTGGAGTTGTAGTCGTACTTGATGAAGTAGAACTTGATGTAGTCTTGGGAACCCACTTGACGAAGGCTTTGGGAGCTTGCTCAAATGCATCAATCTCCTCTTGAAGCTTGTCCTTGCCTTTTTGCTTGTGGTCTCGTGGTGGAAGATCATCTTGAGCTTGTGTTCCCTGGAAAGAAGTAGGATCATACTTCTCTTGTTGAGGAACAAACTTCATCTTGGGGTATTGATCTTCTTCCCACTCAACTCCATTGGTATTGAACTTTCGTTCAAAACCAACACCTTGATTTTTTCGGTGTCTTCCTTGCTTGCGTACAATTTCCTCAAATTGCCTACTTCCGGCAAGGCTCTTGTAAACACCTTTCTCTATAATTCCCTTCAGTAAGCTATTTTCTTGCTCAAGTGTAACTTGTCTAAGAGAATCATTAGTGGAATCAAGAGAACTACTAGAAGCAACATCATTGGTTTTGGCATGATTATTGTTACTACTAGAAGAAGAATTTTTCTTACTCTTGTTGCTAGATTTAACTTGTGGCATGTAAGTAGACAAGAGTAAACGCTTGGCAATGTAAGAAGAACTTTTCTTCCGAAGATCATCATTGATCTCTTTTAAGAACCCATGCTCTTGCTCAAGGTTGAGCTTTTCGAAGCGCAACTTCTCATGAGTCTTTAAAAGCTCTCGATGATTTTCTAAGGTAGTTTCATGAGCTAACTTAAGAGTGTTTAGTTCTCTAGTTAGATGCTCAATCTCCTTCTTATCATCGTCATTCGTTTTATCTTGATTAGCATGATTAATAGCAAGTTCATAATAGTTTTCATCACTAGAATTATCAACAAGTAAATCATCATCACCTAGCAAGTCATCTTCATCACTATTGAAATCAACATACTCAGGGTGTTATACCTTTGGGCCTTTAGCCATGAAGCATCTTCCAATTCCTTCATTTGGTGACTCAAATATGTCGTAGGAGTTGGTTGACACAAGTGCTAGACCGGCAACACCTTCATCTTGAGTATATTTGGAGTCGGATTGATAACTTCTCTCAGAGTGAATGTCAGAGTCGGAGCCGGATACCCATTCACCAACGTGAGCTTGATGTCTTCATTTTGTGTAGCTCCTTGTTGATTTGTCCTTCCTTTTCGAATCCTTGCTTCTCCGTGATGTTCTTCGTTCATAACGGTCATCTCTACTCCTTCTCTCTCTTGGTGGTGATTCTTCTCTTCTACTTCTTCTTTTGGGAGAATCTTATCTTCTTTTTTAGGGAGCCATACACTCAATGGAGTAGTGTCCGGGTCTTCCACACTTGTAGCAATTACGTTCACGACTTGAAGATCTTTTGTCATTGTAGGACCTTGACTTGGAACTTCTTTCCTTGCTTCTACTTTTGTAGAACTTGTTGAAATTCTTCACCATTAGGCTTAATTCTTCATTAAAGGCTTGTTCGTCACTTGATGATGTGGGAGCATCACATGAGGCTTTGTAAGCACCACTTGACTTGTTGTGAAGCTCTTCCTTATCCTTGAGTGACATCTCATGAGCAACAATTCTTCCAATGACTTTCGTTGGCTTGAGATCTTTGTAATTGGGCATCATTTGGATCAATGTGCACACGGTATCATATTTTCCATCCAAGGCTCTTAGGATATTTTTGATGATGAATCTATTGGTCATCTCTTCACTTCCTAAGCTGGCAATCTCATTTGTGATGAGAGCAAGCCTAGAGTACATTTCAGTGACACCTTCACCATCCTTCGTTTTGAACTTGTCAAGTTGACTTTGAAGCACATCCAATTTGGATTCCTTGACGGAGTCGGTACCTTCGTGCATATCAATCAAAGTATCCCAAATTTCCTTTGCGTTCTCAAGACGGCTGATTTTCTTGAATTCTTTGGGGCACAATCCGTTCAATAGAATATCACAAGCTTGAGCATTGTATTGCAGCATCTTCAACTCTTCTGCGCTAGCTTCACGGTTCGACTCTCTCCCATCAAAGAATTCACCTTGCAAGCCAATACACACAATAGCCCAAACGGCGGGGTTATGTCCAAGAATATGCATTTTCATCTTATGCTTCCAACTAGCAAAATTTGTGCCATCAAAGTAAGGACCTCTATGGTGATAATTTCCCTCGCTAGACGCCATACTCTCCTAGGTTGTGAAACCAGGACTATGATCACCAAAAGCTATGGAAATCAAGGCAAATGGAGACCAAAGCTCTGATACCACTTGTAGGATCGAAAGTATGTCTAGAGGGGGGTGATTAGACTACTTGACCAAACAAAAATCTAGCCTTTTCCCAATTTTAAGTCTTGGCAGACTTTAGCAACTTAGCACTAGTCAAGTAAACAACCTACACATGCAAGTCGAAGAGTATAGTAGCGGAATGTAAAACATTGAACAAGAAGGTAAAGGGAGGAGTTTGGAGGGAGCAAACGTAATGGAGACATGGAGATTTCTGGCGTCGTTCCGATAGGTGGTGGTATCGTACATCCACGTTGATGGAGACTTCAACCCACGAAGGGTAACGGTTGCGCGAGTCCACAGAGGGCTCCACCCACGAAGGGTCCACAAAGAAGCAACCTTGTCTATCCCACCATGGCCATCGCACACGAAGGACTTGCCCCACTAGGGTAGATCTTCATGAAGTAGGCAATCTCCTTGCCTGTACAAACTCCTTGGCTCAACTCCACAATATTGACGGAGGCTCCCAAGTGACATCTAACCAATCTAGGAGACACCACTCTCCAAAAGGTAATAGATGGTGTGTTGATGATGAACTCCTTACTCTTGTGCTTCAAATGATAGTCTCGCCAAAACTCAAATCTCTCTCACAGATTTGGATTTGGTGGAAAGATGATTTGTGTGGAAAGCAACTTGGGGATGGCTCGAAATCAAGATTTATATGGTTGGAATGGAAGATCTTGATCACAACACACGTGTAGGTGGTTCTCTCTGAGAAAATGTAAGTTGGAAGTGTAGGCATGTTCTGATGGCTCTCTCGATGAATGAAGGTGGGTGGAGGGGTATATATAGCCTCCACACAAAATCTAACCATTACACACAATTTATCAAACTCGGTGAGACCAAATCGTGAAACTCGGTCGGACCAATTCAGTTCAAAATGTGAACGTTAGGTTTTTCGGTGGGACCGACACGTCAACTCGGTGGGACCGATTTCATTAGGGTTAGGGCATAACGTAATCTCAATGAGACCGATTGCACAAACTCGATGGGACCGATTTTGGCAATAAGCTAACCAGAGAGTTGGTCAGGCAAACTCGGTGGGACCGATTCGCTCATCTCGGTTGGACCGAAACATTACGAAGGGGAAACAGAGAGTTTGCATTGCGAACTCAGTGGGACCAATTCGCTTATCTCGGTTAGACCAAAACATTACGAAGGGAAACAGAGAGTTTGCAATCCCATCTCAGTGAGACCGAGATCCCTATCGGTGAGACCGAAGTGAATAGGGTTTTGTGACAGTGGCTATGCCAACGGAACTCGGTGGCGCCGGATGGAAAGTTTCGGTGGGGCCGAGTTTGACTTTTGGTTTGGGACATATGTGGATATGAGAAAGTGGTTGAGGGTTTTGGAGCATATCAGTAAGCACTTTGAGCAAGTAACCCATTAAGAAACACCCCATCCCCTTTTAATAGTATTAGCTTTTCCTATGGACTCAATGTGATCTTGGATCACTAAAAGGTAAAATGTGGAGTCTTGAGCTTTAGAGCTTGAGACAATCTTTTGTCCTTAGCATTTTGAGGGGTACACATTTCTAATCCATGCCATGCCAATCATTGAGCTTTCCTGAAATGTTTATCTTGAAATAGTATTATCTCAATGAGCTATATGCTGTTAGGAAGTACCAAAACCACCCAGTGATAGTTGCACTTTCACTATGCACTCGAAATGCGATTGTGCCCTGATCATGAATTCATCATGCTATTGGGATAGAATCGCATCTTGGGCGCTGCACACCACTAGTATGCATACTACTTAATAATGCAATCGCATAACTCTAGTTTCAGATAACTAATCAACATCATATGTTTTTACGTGTGGGTGGCGCTAGTACAAATAGGTGCATATTACCGCAGCTCCACATCAAACATGCCACCACTTTTCCTTTCGTACCAGATAGAGGAAACAACGATTAAGGGTCTCCCCATGAACGTGGTTAAGGTGGCCTCTCTTACTCCCATATGTAAGTTTTATGAAGGAAGTAGCTTCCATCACTGCAATACCTCATGTTCCCAGCATCCTTCGAATAGTAAATCCTTCATGTCCATAAGAGAAAATAGCTGCAGAGCACTTGTTGTAGGGTGGAACCCTAATGGATGATCTTTTCACACTTGGAGGGGGAAAAGGTAAGAACAAGAACAACAACAAGAGGAATCACTCAAAAAACCCAAATCACACATCCACTAGAATAGCATACATGAGATCCACACGCATAACATGAACTATCAAAGGAAAGTAGCACAAAGGTAAGGTTCTTCTCTAATCCAAAGGAGATGATGTCTTGATGATCTAGAGAGATCCTTCTCCCTTAGGAGGTCTTGGTGATCCTATGATGGGGATCCTTCTCCCTCAGGAGGTCTTGATTCCCCAAGATTGAGTTACAAGGAGCAAAGCCCTCTCTAGTAACCTCAAATACTTCACTAACCCTAACAAATGACCCAGGTACGAAAATTATAGGTGTCTGGAGGTGAGGGATGAGTGGAGGGCAAAATAGGAAACTCCATGGCCAGCTCCCTGTTGAGCCCGTCCGCACGGTCTAAGTGGGCCCCGTGCGCATGGGGGTCCTGTGGGCACGGTATGGTATGCGGCCGTGCTCATGGGGTAGCAACAGCTACAATGAAGGAGCCCGTGCGCGCGGGGTGTCCAAAAACTCTTAGGATAGGGTGTGCGCATGGGTTCCAACTGGCCCGTGTGCACGGGGTCACCTGGACATGTCTTCTTCTTCCAGCTTCTTGCCTCCATCTTCCTTGCGATCTTCGCATCCTTCTTCTTGGCTTGGTGAGGCTCCTAAACTCCTTTGCGAGGGTTGTCCTCGTACCTAATGATGCACAAGGTTTCATGATGAGGTAGCATCCACGTTCCATTCGAATGCATGTCAAACTCGAAGAAGAGTGAGTTCACCTCGTTTACGATGGCACTCGCGCGAGCTCTTGTCATGGGTACACTTGGTGCTTGATGAGTTGGTGTGGTTTCATGGGGAAGACCGAAGGATGCTCTACATCATCTCCCCCTTGTGAAAGATCCGACCTTGGATCGTTAAACTCATCACCATGGTAGGGAGATAGGTCCTTAACGTTGAAGATGTCAGTCACATTGTACTTTTCGTGTGGAATACTGATCTTGTGGGCATTGTCATTGTAGCGTGCTAGCACCTTGAATGGTCCATAGGCAGGAGGTAGTAGCTTGGACCTGCATTTTTCGGGGAAGCTTTGTTTGTGAAGATGTAGCCACACAAGATATTCGGGGTTGAACACCATGGGATCCTTGTTGATGTTTAGCTTGGTGGCGAGACGATGTACTTGGCGTTCAATTGTGTTCCTTGTATCTTCATGCATCTTTTTAATGTAATTTTCTCTTGTGCTCACGTCTATGCCGTTCTCCTTTTGGCATGCTGTTTATTCAACTTGTGGGAAAGAGCATCCGCAACAACATTTTCTCTTGCGGTCGTACTCAAAGCCAATAACATTCAATTCAAGGTGAGTAACTATCATGAACTTGCGGGAAAGAGCATCCGCCACAACATTTTCTTTATACTTAATGTACTTAATGACATAAGGAACAAACTCAATGAATTCACTCCATTTGGCATGTCATTTATTCAACTTGGTTTGACCTTTAAGGTATTTAAGCATCTCGTGGTTGGTATGTATGACAAACTCACGTGGTTGAAGGTAATGCTCCCAAACATGCAAGACTCTAAAGAAAGCATATAATTCTTTGTCATAGATGGGATAATTAAGTTGTGCACCGCCAAGCTTGTTGCTAAAATATGCAAATGCTCGCGTTTCTTGCATCACCACGTCATCTATGCCGTTACCACTTGTAACAACCTGAGACCGACGCTCCAGATGCCTTCTAGTTACTTCGTTGTTGCCGTGTGATTTATTTGCTTGTTGAATTCACCATTGCATCATTCACATGGCATCGACACTCTGTTGTCATCATTTTTCAAAATTTTCATCCGTTCGCACCTTTCACTTCTCCCTGTTGCCTTCGTTGTCTGTTCTGAGTCCAACCACACTTGCACGCGCCTGCGACATCGTTAAAATATTATTTTATAAGTGGGATAAAAATGTCCTCGGACTGGGTTGAACGTTGGCGTGCAATCTTTTTTATTGTAGTTAGATCGCCTGCCAAATTTCATTGCATTCAAAGGTCGTTTGATGCCCCAACGGTAGACTATAGCGGCACTATAGCTAGTTTAATTGTTGGTCGTTTTCGTAATAAAACCTATGTCGGGCCATCCAATTCCCTCTATTCTCAGCCTGAGGCTCCCACACGACCAATATAAAAAACCCCACCCAACCCACTTTCACTACCCCTTGACTGGAGCCGTCCGATCGAGATCAAACGACCTCGAAACATCACAAAACCCAAACCCGCTAAACCTCCTATAAATGAATGGCCTAACCGTCCCATTTTTAAAACCCTACTCCCCTGACCCTCCACCTACCTGCAGCCGCCGCCACCCTCCTGGAATTCCACGCTACCCCACTCCTCTGTCGCCACTTGGCGTCTCCCGCCCATTGTGGCCCAGATCTGGCCGCTCGAGCCCGAGCAAACCGCCTCTGCTTCGTGAAGGCGTCGCCCGCTTGAGCCGCACATCCACAACCGCGTGGGCTGCATCCTCACGCGGACCCAGCTTTAGTAGCCCATGTGCCGGCCCACTTCCTCGTCAGAGCCGTGGCCCGGCTCCAGCTCCACCAGCCCCGCCGGCCTGCTGTACCTTCTGGGCTGCAACCCACTAAGGTGAGCGTCAGCTCCTCTAACCCTCACATGCGCGTGTGGTTACTATCTTGTGCAGCCAATATCCAACAGATTTGGCCCATCCATGTTTTTCTTTTTCCGTTGTTTGCGAATTTAGGATTTATCTAGGGAATTGCAAATTTAAAAAAAACCCTCATTTTCATACAATTAATAACTCATGAACCGTGCATCAGAAATAAACAACTTATATATGTAAAATGATTATAATTTCTTGTAGTTTCACCATTTCCAACTTTCATGCATGTTAAAAATGTTCTAAATTTTTGTTTGCAATAATTTGCATAAATGACATGTCAAAATGGTTTATTTCATAACTATTTAACCTTAGCTCTGAATTAAATGTTCTACATATGTAAATAGGGTAGAAGAATGTATAGATTAACATGGTGTGTTTAGTTTGCATGTCTAACAACTCTAAAATTGTGTTTTAGGCAGAACATTGTCAAATTAAAATATGCATATGGGGATTTTCTGAAATTGTTGTTTGTTGTTGTCGGTGTATTAAACATGGATGTGTAATACCTTGACTTATGCACAGACAAGTAGTAGCTCCCTCACCAAACTAAAGTCCTAGTAAAAGCTTCCAAGTCAAAGGGAACAACCCTTTGAGAGGTCAAAGAGCACATCAAGAAGACCAAGACAAGCTACAAGATGAAGCACTAGAAGTAGCTCTTGCCAGCAAGAATGACCCGACAAGGCGAACGCCCGACAAGCCCCGTGGCTAGAAAAACCCCGCCAACAGCCAGCGCTCCACCTCACCAGCCAGCTGGTCGCTGATCGACGAGGTGTCGAGCCCGCATGCAGCTAGTTGTCATCTGCCGGCACGTGTCGGCTCGCTGGAGAGAAGATTACGTTTATCGACACCCGTCCTAATGGAGTGTCAAGCTAATAGGAGTTAGTTGGGAAAGTGGTGCCGCATCCTTGCCAGGGCTTATCCTCCTCATGACACCTAGCGATACATTTAATGCTTTTTGTCCTAACTAGTAGAGTTAGGTATGACAACACTATTTCTATCTAATCATCAGGTAATGACCCTTTTGCCACTGTGGTAACCCCTTGAGATATAAAAGGAGGCCCAGGGCAACCTTTACAAGGGTTCGAACCCATTCAAACCACACACACACATGCACGCATAGGTGCTCTGTCCTCACACCTTGCCTGGGGAGAAGCGCTCCTTTTCTTTGTGCTTTCACCACATCTAATACATCAAAGCAGGAGTAGGGTATTACACTTCTTAGTGGCCCGAACCTGGGTAAATCTTGTCGTGCCCTCTATCGTCCCGCTCTTTGCGTTGTATGTAATCCCCTTGTTGAACCACAAAGGGGCCTAGCCATCCCATAGATAGCCGATCCACACGGCATCTTTGGCATGCAAGGTAGGGGGTTCATTGGCGTGAACCTGGATAGCAGGTGGCGCATCGAATCCATTGAGTTCTTCATCACCATCACCACCCATGGTGCTCAACAAGAAGGATCCATGGTTGCAAAGCCTTCCATGTTCAAGTTTACATTGCACGCGTCTGCAGGCGGCGCAGGCGCTGCGGACGATGCGAACACCATAGTGGGCACGACCAGCGCAGGCAGCGCAGTGGCTGTGCCCGCCACGATGGGAGCAGATGGTGGAGACACTGGAGGCGGACGTCTACTCCGGCCCTATGTGAAGACAACAATGATGACATGGGCGACGCGGGCGCGCAGCTCCCGCCTCCCCAACGTACCAGCGAGCGCGTCCACCGGGGCAACCCCGCCCGGTCGGGCACGAGCCGAGATCTTCCTGCTGCGCCTACCCCAGTGGCCGCATGGGAGACGGCATCAAAGCGCACTCCACGTCCGTCTCAAGATGGGCATGATGTGACACCAAGCAGAGTTATAGTGCCTCCGCAGTAGTGTCCACATGGCAAGTCACCTGTCGATCAAGCCAAAAAATGATAGGCATCACTCCCGCCGCGCCAACTTGCCACCATTCCTGTGGTTGGGCGACAAGATCGCAACGACGCTCCCGTTGGCTCTACCAGAAGTCGAGCGACGTCGCATTCTTCAAACTCTAACATACCTTTCACGGCAACAGAGGCGATGGCGCGGGACCAGATGCTATTGGATTTTCTTCTAGTAGCTAACATGATGGATGAGTGGAGAGCCACCATCCGGAGTTTGATGAGTTTGCTGATGCAAACAGATCCTAGTTGGCGGAACCCTCACGACGCCCGCCAACCATACCAATAGCCCAAACTAATGGTCAGGTAGCAGGTGGTGCACCCATGATGCAATCACCTCCTCGGCAGCAACCTCAGCAGAAATGCCGGCACTCGCAGTGGACCTAGCGAGACGCACAGCCTCACAATGTGTCGATGGCCTCCTCAGACCCATAGGCGCAACAAGATCAGCGATAGGAGCTGTTGGACAAGTGAGCACAGGATGCTCACACCACCATACAACAATCAGACGAGTGCAACAGTCCAGTCATCGATGAGCCAACGCCCATTGTTGGCGGGTACTTGCCTTATGAGGTTGGGTGCCCTGCTTTCAGACGTGAGCTGCGGCAAGTCCACTGGCCGTCCGTCCACGCGTTCAAGCCCTAAGTACCCGAAAAGTACGAAGACAAGCAAAACCCTATAGAGTTCTTAGGCATTTACATTATCACTGTACAGGCTGCCGGAGGAAGGGATGAGAAAATTCTATCCAAATATTTCTCACTGGTTCTCAAGCCCAATGTGAGATCTTGGTTGATGAACTTGCCAGAGAACTCCATTTCTTTGTGGTCAGATCTATGCAACGAGTTCATTGGTGCATTTACCAGAGGGCAGAAAGGTCCCGGATTGCCCAGTGACTTGCAAGTGATCGCGCAAAAGGAGGGAGAAGATCTACAGAAGTACATCCAGAGATTCAACTGTGTACATCATAGCATACCGATATACACCCCGCAGCTGTGATGGCCACGTTCCATGCGAATGTGCATAATCGCAAAATGTTGGAGAAGATGCGTATACAATTGCCGAAGACCGTCAACGAGCTCTACACATTGGCAGATAAGTGTGCGCACACTGAGGAAGGGAGAAGACTTCCTGGGGAGGAGGCTAGCATTGAAGTTGATTCTGATGACGGCGATGCTTCCACTACGAAGAAGAAATGTCGAAGGCGCAAAAGAAAGCGAAAGGGCAAGGCAGTTATGGCCGTAGAGGGGGTCCGATAACTCTAGCCCCGCCAAGAAAACCAAAACAAAAAGTTCTGGCAAGGAAGCATCTACGTGTGCTAATTGCCAGGTAGTCGCGACGGGAGAGAAAGCCAGCAAGTCTACGGGCCATACTGCAAGATTCACCGTACCAAGGGTCACGACCTCCAAGAGTGACGTCAAGTTGAATGGCTGGTTGAGAAACAAAAGGCTGAATATGAGAAGCGGGACAAGGAGAAAGGCCAGGATGGTACGTGTGGTTTGGGCAAGAAGGGTCATGGAGGCCAAGGAAGGCGTCGCGGCAGTGCCAACCAGAAGAAAGAAAAGCCCTCTAGGGGCAGAGAAAAGAAAGAAGATGATGAATAGAGTGAGGAGGAAGATGATGAAGAGTATAGCGAACATGAATTCCAGAAGGCAACAAAGGATATGTGTATTGACGGGGGTGCATCTTTGCACTCCTCACACCGCCAGCTCAAGCAGTGGGCACGTGAGGTCAATGCAGCGGAGCCGACAATGAATGCCCAAAATCCCCTCAGGTGGTCCCACACGCCTACTATTTTCGATGCTGAGGACCACCCTGATCGCACAACTGCGGTCAGGTGTTTTCCGTTGTTAGTCTCCCCGACAATATGCAACCTCAAAGTAACAAAAATACTAGTTGACGGTGGGGCTGGCTTGAACTTGATCTCCCCTGAGATGATCGAGAGGCTGCAAATCTCCGAGGAAGAGCTCAAGAAAACCAAGACGTTCCAAGGGATCAACCCAGGGAGGAGCCAACCTAAGGGGAAGATCACGCTGCCGGTGACGTTTGGCGGGGAACTAAATTACAGGACATAGAAAATTGTGTTTGATGTTGTTAAGATCCCTTTGCCGCTCAATGGAATTCTTGGTCGCCCAGCCTTGGCCAAGTTTATGGCGGAATCTCATTAGGTCTACAACATAGTAGATGCCAGGGCCCATGGGTGTCATCTCCATCAACTTTGATAAGAAGGATGATGTCATATGTGTGGACAAGCTTTATAGAGATGCGGTTGTAGTGGCGTGATGACCCACAAGTATAGGGGATCTATCGTAGTCCTTCTGATAAGTAAGATTGTCGAACCCAACAGGAGCAGAAAGAAATGACAAGCAGTTTTTAGCAAGGTATTCTCTACAAGCACTGAAATTATCGGTAACAGATAGTTGTGTGATAAGATAATTTGTAACGAGTAACAAGTAACAAAAGTAAACAAGTTGTAGCAAGGTGGACCAATCCTTTTTGTAGCAAAGGACAAGCCTGAACGAAGTCTTATATGAAGCAAAGTGCTCCCAAGGACACATTGGAATTATTGTCAAGCTAGTTTTCATCATGCTCATATAATTCGCGTTCATTAGTATGATAATTTGATATGTGGGTGGACCAGTGCTTGGGTGCTTCCCTTCCTTGGACAAGCCTCCCACTTATGATTAACCCCTCTCGCAAGCATCCGCAACTACGAAAGAAGAATTAAGATAAATCTAACAATAGCATGAAACATATGGATCCAAATCAGCCCCTTACGAAGCAACACATAAACTACGGTTTAAGCTTCTATCACTCTAGAAACCCATCATCTACTTATTACTTCCCAATTCCTTTCCCTAGGCCCAAGTAATGGTGAAGTTTCATGTAGTCAACATTCACATAACACCACTAGAGGAGAGACAACATACATCTCATCAAAATATCAAACGAATACCAAATTCACATGATCACTTATAACAAGACTTCTCCCATGTCTTCAGGAAAAAATCTAACTACTCACAAAGCATATTTATGTTTATGATCAGAGGAGTATTAATTATCATTAAGTATTAGAACATATAATCTTCCACCGAATAAACCAACTAGCATCAACTACAAGGAGTAATCAACACTACTAGCAACCCACAGGTACCAATCTGAGGTTTTGAGACAAAGATTGGACACAAGAGATGAACTAGGGTTTTGAGAGGAGATGGTGCTTGTGAAGATGTTGATGGAGATTGACCCCCTCTCGATGAGAGTATTGTTGGTGATGACGATGGTGATGATTACACCCTCCAAGAGGGAAGTTTCCCCGGCAGAACAGCTCCGCCGAAGCCCTAGATTGGTTCAGCCCAGGTGCTTCATCCTGAAAGATTCCTTCTAATTTTTCTAGGTCAAAACACACCATATAGCTGAAGATGGGAATCGGGGGCTTGCAGGGAGCCCACAATATAGGGGGCGTGCCCCCACCCTTGTGGATGGCAGGTGCCCCCCTCTAGTGCTTTCTTCGCCCAATATTTTTGATATATTCCAAAATAATTGATGCGGAGCATCCCAAGGTCATCCACATAGACCTACCATCGTCTCATCAAGTGCCTAGTGGACCCATGACTCGATCATGTGCAAGAGCTCTCGAGACCGAGGTGACATCTCTCCTCTCACAATTCCACTTCGATGACAATGAGACATGGCTACTACCTCAAACGGAGACATTGTGCATACTCAGGTATCAAGGAGTTAGCCATGGAGACGCCAAGGAGCGAGGAGAATCCAAAGAGAAAGATGGACGTGAAGACGGAGAAGAAAAGGGCTAAGTAAGCAGAAGCCCGGACGATCCGGACCGCCATCCGGACGATCCGACCTCAGCCCGGATGATCCGGACTCCGGCCCGGACGATCTGGGTAATGTGTCCAGAGGCACCCGAGAAGGCATCCTAGAGATGGGCCATCCGGACCCAGGCCCGGATCATCCGGCCACGCCCGGATGTCCGGACCAAGTCCCGGACATCCGGCCCTCCCACATCTGCTACGACCCAGCCGGACGATCCGGACGCCAACCCGGATCATCCAGACCCCCGAAGCCCGGATCATCCGGACCAACTCCTGGATCATCCGGCCGCCGCCTGTGTGCGTGAATTGGGCCGAGGCCCGTGTACCCGTTTCGTCCCCTCACTTACCCTTTCGCCCCTAGGGCCATAAATAGACCTTCTACTCCTCATTTTTAGGGTTAGCAAATGTTTAGCTCATATTTGTGAGAGAGCTTTGCTCAGCCACTTGGTAGTCTTCTCGACGGAGATTCGAGCCTCCACTGGAGAAGATCCCCCAAGCGGATTCAAGACCCCTCTCGAGGGAAGAACATCAAGACCTCCTCACAGAGAAGACCGGTTTACCGTGTATCGTCCTTAGTTGTCCGTGGATCATGTACCTTTCCTTTATGTACTCGAGGATCTAGCCCATGTGTGACTTATTCGTGTCGTTTTAGTGATTCCTCTCGTGTTTCTTATTGTGTTTCCTCCCCGTTCCTTCCCATGTTCTTCGTGATTTCCGCAGGATCCGCTCCTTTCGTGAAAGATCGGGCGATTAGGGTCTCTACCCTACATCATCTTGGTATCATGAACCTCGTTGATCATGATTTCGGAGCCTCCCCTCTTCGTTTTCTAGCTTGATTTTGTTGTTTTTTGTCCTAATCCGAAAATACCCACAAAAATAGCCCAAAAAATTTTCTTGTGATTTGTGAGTTTTGATGATGTTTTGTTGGTTTTGATCTGTGAATTTGTTGTGTTGCAAGTGGATCTAGCCTTCCCCCACCATCTCCACCTCGAAATCCCTCCAAAATCCGTGAAATCCCCAAATTTGTGGCCATTTGCGAGTTCATCCCGAGCCATCCCCGAGCGAGTTGACCCGCCCGGATCATCCGGCTGGTCGCCCGGATCATCCGGATCCGCCCGGATCATCCGACTCCTGCCCCGGATCATCCGGCTTCGTCTAACCAAACTGCACTTTCCTGCAGTTTTTGCCACCGCCTCCTATGCCTCTGCATACCCACTTCGACCACCACCTCCTACCTTCCGCAAACCTTTCCAATACCCCAACCCACACCACCACTTGACCACTACCTACTCCGACACTTTTTGTCGCACTTGTTTTCGAGCATTTGAGTTGTGGCTCACTGTTTCCTTTCGTGTTTCGGCTACCTATGGACGGTTCGACATCAACATCACCACCACTCATTTTTGCCAAGGACTGCAACAAACGACTACACACTTGTGGTATCAATTTCCCATCGGTATCATATTGGTAGTGTGATATCATCATACTCTTTTCCATTTGGATTGATAACCCCATAGCCTTACTTTTGCGTTGCTTACCCATCGAGACTAGCATTTGAGTATTGCCGGTAATGTGACTTGTGCACATTAGTGATCGTACATCCCATAGCATACATACTATCATCGTGTTGCATATCTTGGAATCATCTCTTGTCACAAAGTTGTCATCGTATACACAATTGCTATCTTGGTCCGTGAAGCATCGCATGTGAAAAGAGCTCAAACATCAAAGAGCCAAGCAAGCTTTTAAGCAAAGAGAAAAGATAAGCAAAGAGCTTATAAGCAAGAACCATAGCATCATACAACATTAATATTGTTATACGCGATCATCTTGGATCATATCTCCGGAACATCATACTTGGGATAGAAGTCATTGCATTTTTGCTTAGTAGGTTGTGCACAAGTTCGTATCCGCCTATTGTGCAATCGTGCTAGCGTCTCTCTAGTGTTGTGCAACAAGAGCATTTTCGTGGATTCCACATTTTGGCTCACCCTTGGTTGCACGACCCCATTTATCTTTCCGTGTGTTGTGTTTCCTTGTACCACATCTTGCTATTTGTCTACTTGTTACATTTACAAGTCGTGGATCTTCTCCAACATTATTGAATCTTGCTTACTTTCACATCAAAAATTGTGCCACCATCCTAACCAAGCTCCACCATAAGCTTTTACTTGTGTAGGTGTGAGAAACCGACAAGAATTCATACCAATTGGGCTATTCCCTTGTCCTACATTGGAGTGATCATCGATCCACTTTCAAATTCGGTCAAGGTACATTTGGTATTCGTTCTTCTCTTTCTACCACTCACATTTGTCTTGGAATGATGGATAGGCCAAGTACTTCTACCAACCCACTCTTCACGGAGCAAGACGACGACATGAACTCCTTCATCACCAAAAGCCACCTCTTTGGTGCACAACGTGCTTTGCATCAAGAACAACAAGCAATGAGTGACCGCATTGACAACCTCGCCACCGACTTGCGAATCTCTCAGCAACGTACAAGGGACTACTTCGACCACAAGCTCGACGATCACAAGCAAGAGAATGACGCAAGGATGGACGAGATTCGCGCTTTGTTGCTCAACCGCTCTTCTTCCACTTCAAGAAGGAGCCGTTCAAGTCGCCACTCCGACTTTACCCTCTCCGGCTCAAGTACACCGTCTTTGAACACTCTTCGACGTGCTGCGCACAATGAGCATCACGCAAACCTCAATCCTCTACGTGACACCGACTCACAAGAGCACCGACGGCGTCAAACCCAAGAAACCTTTGCGCTAGCATGAGAACAACAACGACAACGCCAACATGAAGAGGAAGAATGCGCGTGTCTACACCAAAATGCTCAAGATGCCGAGGCACAATGTCAAGAACAACACCTCCATGACGCTCAAGCACTTGATGCACAACAAGCTCTACGCGATTCGAGTTGAGCCGTTGCCGACCGAGGCTGTCAAGCCCGTGAACAAGAGGAAGCACTTCGCGAAGAAATTCAAGAACGAAGATTTCAAGCTCGCATACATCGTCAAGTTCCTCCTCGAGCTCGAGAAGCCCCTCCACAAGCTCGCCAAGACCATCAAGTTCATTGAGAGCATGAAGACAATGGAAATCCTCCACGACAAGAGCAATACGAGGTTGACAAACCTCGTGCCAAGAGCACCACGAGTTGAACAATCATCTACAACATGGGCGTCATCATCCCCGACCCCAACACAATGAAGACCAACGCTATGGCAAGTTCAAGTTCACCATGCCCAAGTTCAAAAGAAGCAATGATCCCGAAGAGTACCTTTCATGGGCATTGTAAGTTGACAAGATCTTCCGTTTGCACGATTATGAAGAAGAGAAGAAGATCGCAATGGCATCCCTTGAGTTCCAAGAATATGTGCTCATTTGGTGGGAACAAGTCATTGAGCGCCGCGCGGCAAGAGGTGAACGACCCATCACTACTCGGGCGCAAATGAAGGATGTCATGAGAGCATGTTTCGTACCTACCTACTACAACCGCAACCTCTTCAAGAAACTCCAACAACTCAAGCAAGGAACCAAGAGCGTTGAAGAATACTACAAGGAGATGGAGATTGCAATGATAAGAGCCAATGTCACGGAAGATGATGAGCAAACAATGGCATGCTTCTTGAATGGCCTCAACCATCCCATCAAGAAGATCGCCGACTTACAACCATACTCAAATCTCATCGAGCTAGTGCACCAAGCTACCAAAGCGGAACGCCAAGTGCAAGATGATTTCAAGTATGCAAAGTTCTCATCCAAGTCCTACGGCTTCACCAATAACCAAGCTTCAACGACTCCAACACCGACTACAAAGCCTTCTTCAATAAACTTCGACAAGTCGACTTCCAAGAAAGCTTCATCAAGCCATCCTACTACGAGCAACTTCAAGCCGAGAGCTTCATCATCCTCAACCCCAACCGATGAAACTGTCAAGACGAGTTCCTTCAAGTGTTTCACTTGCGGCGGCCGAGGCCACAAGTCCTATGAGTGCACCAACAAGAGAACAATGATCTTCAACGACGATGGCACTTATGACTCCATGAGTGAAGGAGAAATGGAAGCCCTTGAGCAAGTCGACATGCACCGCCAAGTGAACAATGAAGAAGATCAAGTCTTTTGCGATGAAGACTCAAGTCCCGCACTTGTTGTCTCCAAAGTCTTGACCCTCCAACATCACCAAGAAGAAGACCGAAGATGCAACATATTCCACACCAAGGTCGGCATCAATGGACGATCCATCAAGGTCATCATCAATGGAGGTAGTTGTCATAATCTCGCAAGTGAAGAACTTTGCTCCAAGCTCCAATTGCCCAACACGAAGCATCCACATCCATACAAAGTGCAATGGCTTAGTGACTCCGGCACCATCCAAGTCGAGCACCGAGTACAAGTCTCCTTCAAAATCGGCGCCTACGAAGACACCTTGGAGTGCGACGTCATTCCAATGACCGTTTGTCATCTTCTCCTTGGACGGCCATGGCAATTCGATAGAGGAGTCGTCCACAATGGGCGTACAAACCACTATAGCTTCAAGATGAATGGAAAGGAGTTTGTTCTACGACCTATGTCTCCAAGCCAAGTGATCGCCGATAAGCAAGACACCCATCGTGGAGAGAATAGTGAGAGAGTGAGCCACCAAAAAGAGAGTGAGCGCCACAATCCCAAATTGAGTGCCTCCACGATGAGCGACAAGAAAAACTTAGTTCTATTTGCCACCAAACGTGAGATGAGGGAAGTGTGTGAGAACCCATCGAGTGTCCTACACTATGTCCTATTGTGCAAGGACAAGGCACCACAAACTAAAACCTCTCACAATCTACCCTTGGTGTTATATTCTTTATTGCAGGAATTCCAAGATGTTTTCCCTGATGAGCTACCTCCGGGACTACCTCCACAATGAGGCATTGAGCACCGCATCAACCTCATCCCCGGAGCACCACTTCCGAACAAAGCTCCCTACCGCGTCAACCCCGAAGAGACCAAAGAAATTCAAACGCAAGTAAAGCATCTCATAGACCATGGACATGTGCGTGAAAGTTTGAGCCCTTGTGCCGTACCGGTCATTCTTGTGACAAAACATGACGGTAGCATTCGCATGTGCTCCGATTGTAGACCTATCGATGCTATCACCGTTCTCTATAGATATCCCATTCGACACCTAGATTATATGCTAGATGAACTTAGTGGTGCCACTATATTTTCCAAAATTGATCTTAAGAGTGGTTACTATCAAATCTGCATACAAGAAGGTGATGAATGGAAAACCGCATTCAAAACCAAGTTTGGTTTGTATGAGTGGTTAGTCATGCTTATGGGTCTCTCGGAAGCACCGGGCACTTTTATGCGCTTTATGAATCATGTCTTTCGCCCTTACATTGGTATATTTGTCGTGGTTTACTTCGATGACATTCTTGTGTTTAGCAAATCTATCAAAGAGCATGTCACCCATGTCCGCACCGCTTTGCAAAGTCTTAGAAAAGAGCGCCTCAATGCTAATATGGAGAAATGCCTTTTTGGTGTTGATAAGCTCGTTTTCTTGGGTTTTGTTGTTTCTTCCAAGGGTGTTCATGTTGATGAGTCCAAGATCAATGCTATTAATACTTGGCCGCAACCAACAAACATGCATGAAGTGCGTAGTTTCCTTGGTCTTGCGTGTTTCTATCGTCGCTTTGTGAAGGATTTTAGCACCATTGCTTCGCCTTTGCATGCTTTGAGCAAGAAGAATGCGCCTTTTGTTTGGGGACCATCCCAAGATACCGCTTTCAATGAGCTTAAGAACATGCTTACCCATGCTCCCGTGCTTGCCTTACCCAACTTTGACAAACCTTTTGAAATTCATTGTGATGCTAGTGGTAATGGCATAGGGGGTGTGTTAACACAAGAGAAGCGCCCCATAGCTTACTTTAGTGAGAGACCTTCTGGAGCGCAACTCAATTACCCCATCTATGACAAAGAGCTATATGCTTTAGTCCATGTTTTGCATGAATGGGAACATTACCTTCGTCCCCATGAGTTTATTATTCATACCGATCATGAGACTCTCAAGTATCTTAAGGGGCAAACAAAGTTGAACAAGAGTCATGCTAAATGGAGTGCATTTATTGAGTCTTTTCCCTATGTCATCAAGTACATCAAGGGTAAAGAAAACATCGTAGCGGATGCTCTTTCCCGCATATGCATGCTTGTCATGCAACTTGAGTTAGATGTCATTGGCTTCGAGCATATCAAAGACCTTGTATGAGCATGATGCAACTTTTGCTACTCCTTATGCCAAGTGTTTGTCGAATACATCTTGGGAACGCTATTACGTCAAAAATGGCTATCTTATGAGAGCTAACAAACATTGCATCCCCGAGTCATCCCTTCGTTTGTTGCTTTTGCATGAATCACATGGAGGAGGCTTAATGGGACATTTTGGATGCAACAAGACGTTCGCCACGCTCTCGAAGAATTACTTTTGGCCCAAGATGTTTCGGGACGTCAATCGTTTCACCAACCGATGTTTGACATGTCACAAAGCTAAGTCCAAAGCTCAATCTCATGGCCTCTATATGCCTCTACAAATTCCATGCCAACCATGGGAAGACATTAGCATGGACTTTGTACTTGGTTTGTCTAGGACTCGAAATGGGAAAGATTCCATATTTGTCGTTGTGGACCGTTTCTCAAAAATGGCACACTTTATTCCTTGTAACAAGATAGACGATGCTTCACATGTTGCTAATCTCTTTTGTAGGGAAATATTGCGTCTACATGGAGTGCCAAAGACTATCGTCTTGGACCACGACGTCAAGTTCCTTAGCTACTTTTGGAAGACCATATGCGCCAAGATCGGAATCAAGCTACTCTTCTCCACGTCTTACCATCCTCAAACCGACGACCAAACGGAGGTGACAAACCGCACCCTCTCTACCCTTCTTCGCGTGCTAATCAAGAAGAACATCAAGGAGTGAGAGGAGTGCTTACCAATCGCCGAGTACGCCTACAACCGCGCAAGACATTCAACTACCGGCAAGTCCCCCTTCGAGGTTGTCTACGGTTTCAACCCGTTGTCCCCATTGGACATTCTACCTCTACGACTCCACGAGCGCACAAACATGGATGCGAGTGACCGAGTCAACCACCTCAAGAAGATGCATGAAGATACAAGGCACACTGATAACCCACAAGTATAGGGGATCGCAACAGTTTTTGAGGGTAGAGTATTCAACCCAAATTTGTTGATTCGACACAAGGGGAGCCAAAGAATATTCTCAAGTATTAGCAGCTGAGTTGTCAATTCAACCACACCTAGAAACTTAGTATCTGCAGCAAAGTGTTTAGTAGCAAAGTAATATGATAGTGGTGATAATGGTAACAAAGTAAAGACAGCAAAAGTAATGTTTTTGGTATTTTTGTAGTGATTGTAACAGTAGCAACGGAAAAGTAAATAAGCGTAAACCAGTATATGGAAAACTCGTAGGCACCGGATCAATGATGGATAATTATGCCGGATGTGGTTCATCATGTAACAGTCATAACATAGGGTGACACAGAACTAGCTCCAGTTCATCAATATAATGTAGGCATGTATTCCGTAAATAGTCATACGTGCTTATGGAAAAGAACTTGCATGACATCTTTTGTCCTACCCTCCCGTGGCAGCGGGGTCCTATTGGAAACTAAGGGATATTAAGGCCTCCTTTTAATAGAGAACCGGAACAAAGCATTAACACATAGTGAATACATGAACTCCTCAAACTATGGTCATCACCGGGAGTGGTCCCGATTATTGTCACTTCGGGGTTGCCGGATCATAACACATAGTAGGTGACTATAGACTTGTAAGATAGGATCTAGAACTCACATATATTCATGAAAACATAATAGGTTCAGATCTGAAATCATGGCACTCGGGCCCTAGTGACAAGCATTAAGCATAGCAAAGTCATAGCAACATCAATCTCAGAACATAGTGGATACTAGGGATCAAACCCTAACAAAACTAACTCGATTACATGATAAATCTCATCCAACCCATCACCGTCCAGCAAACCTATGATGCAATTACTCATGCACGGCGGTGAGCATCATGAAATTGGTGATGGAGGATGGTTGATGATGACGACGGCGAGGAATCCCCCTCTCCAGAGCCCCGAACGGACTCCAGATTAGCCCTCCCGAGAGAGATTAGGGCTTGGCGGCGGCTCCGTATCGTAAAATGCGATGAAACTTTCTCTCTGATTTTTTCTCCTCGAAAGCCAATATATGGAGTTGGAGTTGGCGTCGGAGGGCCACCAGGGGCCCACGAGGTAGGGGGGCGCGCCCCCCACCCTCGTGGACAGGGTTTGGGCCCCCTAGTCTTCATCTTTGGCGAGGATTTTTTATTATATATTCTAAGATATTCCGTAGAGTTTCAGGTCATTCCGAGAACTTATGTTTTCTGCACATAAAACAACACCATGGCAATTCTACTGAAAACAGCGTCAGTCCAGGTTAGTTCCATTCAAATCATACAAGTTAGAGTCCAAAACAAGGGCAAAAGTGTTTGGAAAAGTAGATACGATGGAGACGTATCAACTCCCCCAAGCTTAAACCCTTGCTTGTCCTCAAGCAATTCAGTTGACAAACTGAAAGAGAAAAAGAAAAACTTTTACAAACTCTGTTGGCTCTTATTGTTGTAAACATGAAAAGCCAGCATTCAAGTTTCAACAATTATTATGAACTAATCATACTCACAATAACACGTAGGTCTCACAATTACTCATATCAATAGCATAATCAACTAGCGAGCCATAATAATAAAACTCGGATGACAACACTTTCTCAAAATAATCATAACATGATATAACAAAATGGTATCTCGCTAGCCCTTTCTGAGACCGCAAAACATAAATGCAGAGCACCTTTAAAGATCAAGGAATGACTAAACATTGTAATTCATGGTAAAAGAGATCCAGTCAAGTCATACCCAATATAAACCAATCATAATGAATGCAAACGACAGTGTGCTCTCCAGCGGGTGCTTTTTAATAAGAAGGGTGATGACTCAACATAAAAGTAAATAGATAGGCCCTTTGCAGAGGGAAGCAGTGATTTGTAGAGGTGCCAGAGCTCGATTTTTGAAATAGAGATAAATATTATTTTGAGCGGCATACTTTCACTATCAACGTAACAACTATGAGATGGCTGTATCTTCCATACTACATGCATTATAGGCAGTTCCCAAACAGAATGGTAAAGGTTTATACTCCCCCTCCTCCACAAGCATCAATCCATGGCTTGCTCGAAACAACGAGTGCCTCCAACATTCAATGGGTCCCAGGGGGAGTTTTGTTTAATTATTTTGATTTGCTTTGATCTTTTTGGATCATGGGACTGGGCATCCCGGTTATCGGCCCTTTCTCGTGAATGAGGAGCGGAGTCCACTCCTCTTGAGAATAACCCACCTAGCATGGAAGATATAGGCAGCCATAGTTGCACATGAGCTGCTCGAGCATACAAAACAGAATTTCATTGGAAGGTTTGGAGTTTGGCACATACAAATTTACTTGGAACGGCGGGTAGATACCGCATATAGGAAGGTACAGTGGACTCATATGGAACAACTTTGGGGTTTAAGGAGTTTGGATGCACAAGCAGTATTCCCGCTTAGTACAGGTGAAGGCTAGCAAAAGACTGGGAAGAGACCGACTGAGAGAGTGACACCAGTCGTAAACATGCATTAAAATTAATTCACACCGAATATAAGCATGAGTAGGATATAATCCACCATGAACATAAATATCATGAAGGCTATGTTGATTTGATTCAACTATATGCGTGAACATGTGCCAAGTCGAGTCACTCAATTCATTTAAAGGAGGATACCCATCCTATCATACCACATCATAATCATCTCAGTAGCATGTTGGCACGCAAGGTTAACCATTATAACTCATAGCTAATCAAGCATGGCACAAGCAACTATAATCTCTAAATGTCATTGCAAATATGTTTACTTCATAATAGCTGAATCAGGAACGATGAATCATCATATTTACAAAAATAAGAGAGGTCGAGTTCATACCAGCTTTTCTCATCCCAATGAGTCCATCATATATCATCATTATTGCCTTTCACTTGCACGACCGAATGGTGTGTATAATAATAAGAGTGCACGTGCATTGGACTAAGCTGGAATCTGCAAGCATTCAACTCAAGAGAGAAGACAAGTAATATGGGCTCTAAGTTAAATAAACAATCATGCATATAAGAGCCACTAAGCATTTTCAATATAGTCTTCTCGACCCCCAAAGAAAGGAAAATAAAAATAAAAACTATTTACACGGGAAAGCTCCCAACAAGCAAAAGAAGGACGGGAAATATTTTTGGGTTTTCTTTTTAATTCTACTACAAGCATGGAAAGTAGACTAACACTATTTTTTTTTGTTTTTCTTAAGGTTTATTAAACACACAAGAAGAAAGCAGGAAAAAGGAAAATAAACTAGCATGGATATTACAGTGAAAGAGTATGAGCACCGACATCTAGCAATGAGTGTGAACATGAATGTAATGTCGGTGGGAAATACGTACTCCCCCAAGCTTAGGCTTTTGGCCTAAGTTGGTCTATTGCCAGGGATAACCTGGCTGATATCCGTAGGTGAAGCTGGGGTCGTACTGCGATGCAGCGGCTACCGCCTGCTGAGCAGCAGCACGGCGTCGGGCTGCTTCCACTCCCCTCTCGTACTCATCTGCCTCCTCTTTGGTAATAATATATCTTCCTCTCGCCTGAAAATCAAAGAAGGTAGGAGCAGGAAGAGCAACACGGACCACACGCTGTCTGTCAAAGATTAGTCGATACTAGTAAGGTGGTTTAGTCCTCTCAATGAACTGGTGGGAAAACATAGGATCAAGATCTAAATAAGAAGTGGGCAACTCCACATCACCCTCACGAATGTCTACATCAAGAAAATTAGCTAAGTGGGTTGCATAAATTCCTCCAAAGAAATCTCCGTTACGTTTATTAAGATGCAACCTACGAGCTACAATGGCTCCCATATGATAAGCTTGGTCCCCTAACACAACACTTCTGAGAATGCTGAGATTAGGGGCACACATGTGACATGCTTCATCCTTAGCAGTTATACGTCTACCAATGAAGAGAGCAAAATAATGTATAGCAGGAAAGTGAATGCTCCCTATAGTGGCCTGTGCTATATCTCTAGATTCCCCCACAGTTATTCTAGCAAGAAAATCTCTATATTCAGATTTAGAGGGATCCCTAATACTACCCCAAGATGGAAGTTTGCATGCACGAGTGAAATCCTTTAAGTACATGGTATAAGACTTGTCATAAAGGTCAAACATGACTGAAGGAGAATTACGTGAAGATGAATAATCAAACCTCCCCACAAATGAACTTGTGAGATAACGATACTGGGGGCATTTATCAGCTTCAAAGTCCTCAAGACCGGCATTACGCACATATGCGTAAAATTCTTCTTTAATTCCCACTTGATTCATAAAATTTTCTGAAGGCCATTCACAGGGCCTCATGAGAGCGTCTCTTGGTGGTTCCTCGTCACCATCACGCATTGCAAGTCTGGGACCTTGCTTCCTTGAAGAACCACCTTGGAACATCCTCCTAAGCATATTGTTTTCTCTGAAAATAATTCTGATTTTTTAGTAACTTCAAACAAAAGTGAACCAACTTCAATAAGATTAATAGCAACTACTCATACAAGTGCCTAGAGCATATATCAAGCATTAGAACTACTTGGAACCATATACATTTGACATCAAGCTCAAGAACATGGTCACCTATGCAACACAAATTTGCAATGAATAAAGCACTAGAAAAAAAACTAATTGGACCAATGGAGGAGTCACATACCAAGGAACAATCTCCCCAAGCAGTTTTGCGAGAGGTGCTTTGAGCAAGGAGATCGAAAATCGCAACAAAAGTTGCTGGAACACGAGCTTGAGTTGGTTTTTCGGGTTTGTGCGAGACAGAGGAAGAAGATGGGTGCAGGAATAAGTGGAGGAGGGCCACCATGGGCCCACGAGGCAGGGGGGCGCGCCCAGGGGGTAGGGCGCGCCCTCCACCCTCGTGACCAGGTGGCAGCTCCCCCCGTGGTAATTTTTGCACTAAAAATCCTTAAATATTCCCGAAAAAATCATATTAAATTGGCATGGCATTCTGAGGACTGTTATTTTCGGGATATTTTTATATTGCACGGATAAGTCAGGAAATAGACAGAAAAATACTATTTTACTTTATTTCTACTAAAGAACAAAAAATATAAAGAGGGTACAGAAGGTTGTGCTTCTAGTTTCATCCATCTCATGCTCATAAAAAAGAATCCACTAACAAGGTTGATCAAGTCTTGTTAACAAACTCATTCCGATAATCATGGAACCGGAGAAATTTCGAATAACACTATGTTACCTCAACGGGGATATGGACATCCCCAACAATAAGTATATCATATTTCTTTTTGACAGTAGGAAGAGGAAATTCAAAACCTCCAAGTATAATTGATGGAATTTTTCCAATAGAGTTGATACTATAAACTTGAGGTTGTTTCCTCGGAAAGTGCACCGTATGCTCATTACCATTAACATGAAAAGTGACATTGCCTTTGTTGCAATTAATAACAGCCCCTGCAGTATTAAGGAAAGGTCTTCCAAGAATAATAGACATACTATCATCCTCGGGAATATCAAGAATAACAAAGTCTGTTAAAATAGTAACGTTTGCAACCACAACAGGCACATCCTCACAAATACCGACAGGTATAGCAGTTGATTTATCAGCCATTTGCAAAGATATTTCAGTAGGTGTCAACTTATTCAAGTCAAGTCTACGATATAAAGAGAGAGGCATAACACTAACACCGGCTCCAAGATCACATAAAGCAGTTTTAACATAATTTCTTTTAATGGAGCATGGTATAGTAGGTACTCCTGGATCTCCAAGTTTCTTTGGTATTCCACCCTTAAAAGTGTAATTAGCAAGCATGGTGGAAATTTCAGCCCCTGGTATCTTTCTTTTATTAGTAATGATATCCGTCATATACTTAGCATAAGGATTTGTTTTGAGCACATCAGTCAATCGCATACGCAAAAAGATAGGTCTAATCATTTCAGCAAAGCGCTCAAAATCCTCATCATCCTTTTTCTTAGATGGTTTCGGAGGAAAAGGCATGGGTTTCTGAACCCATGGTTCTCTTTCTTTACCATGTTTCCTAGCAACGAAGTCTCTTTTATCATAACGTTGATTCTTTGATTGTGGGTTATCAAGATCAACAGCAGGTTCAACTTCTACATCATTATCATTACTAGGTTGAGCATCATCATGAACATCATCATTAACATTTTCACTAGGTTCAT
Source organism: Triticum aestivum (assembly GCF_018294505.1). Classification (NCBI taxonomy): domain Eukaryota; kingdom Viridiplantae; phylum Streptophyta; class Magnoliopsida; order Poales; family Poaceae; genus Triticum; species Triticum aestivum. The sequence goes on from NC_057803.1 coordinate 232,409,624, forward strand.
GTTCATTACCAGATTGTGTTTTAGCATCAGACATAGAGATATCATTTGGATTATCAGGTGGTTCAGCAATAGGTTCACTAGAAGTTTGCACAGTTCTATCATTTTTCTTTTTCTTCCTTTTAGAAGAACTAGGTGCATCAATATTATTTCTTCGAGAATCTTGCTCGATTCTCTTAGGGTGGCCTTCAGGATACAAAGGTTCCTGAGTCATTCTACCAGTTCTAGTAGCCACTCTAACAGCATAATCATTTTTCTTACTATTCATTTCATCAAGCATTTCTTTCTGAGCTTTAAGTACTTGTTCTACTTGAGTGGTAACCATAGAAGCATGTTTGCTAACAAGTTTAAGTTCACCTCTAATATTATCCATATAATCACTCAAGCGTTTAATAATAAAGGTATTCTTCTTTAATTGTCTACCAAAATAAGCATTAAAGTCATCTTGCTTAAACATAAAGTCATCAAACTCATCCAAGCACTGACTAGCAATTTTAGTAGGAGGGACTTCAACTTTATCATATCTATAGAGAGAATTTACCTTTACTACCTGTGTCGGGATATCGGGAGGATCTTCAGTAAATAAGTAATTGAGATCATACACTTCTTCAACAGGCGGTAAATTAAGACCATGTATTTCTTCAATAGGAGGTAAATTCTTAACATCTTCAGCTTTAATACCTTTTTCTTTCATAGATTTCTTTGCCTCTTGCATATCTTCGGGACTGAGAAATAGAACACCTCTCTTCTTCGGAGTTGGTTTAGGATTAGGCTCAGTAATTGGCTCAGGAGCTGGCTCAGGAGTTGGCTCGGGAGGTGGCTCAGGAGGTGCCCAATTATTTTCATTTGCCAACATATTATTCAATAAAATTTCAGCGTCATCCGGTGTTCTTTCCCTGGAAAGAGAACCAGCACAACTATCTAGGTAATCTCTGGAAGCATTAGTTAGTCCATTATAAAAGATATCAATTATTTCATGTTTCTTAAGAGGATGTCAGGCAAAGCATTAGGTAACTTGAGAAGCCTCCCCAAGCTTGTGGGAGACTCTCTTCTTCAATTTGCACAAAATTGTATATTTCCCTCAAAGCAGCTTGTGTCTTATGAGCAGGGAAATATTTAGCAGAGAAGTAATAAATCATATCCTGGGGACTTTGCACACAGGCAGGATCAAGAGAATTAAACCATTTCTTAGCATCACCCTTTAATGAGAACGGAAATATTTTGAGTATATAAAAGTGGCGCGATCTCAGATTATTAGTAAACAGGGCAGCTATTTCATCTAACTTACGAAGATGTGCCACAACAGTTTCAGATTCATAGCCATAAAAAGGATCAGATTCAACCAAAGTAATTATATCTGGATCAACAGTAATATCATAATAATCCTGATCAGGAACACAGATAGGTGAAGTAGCAAGAGCAGGGTCGGGTCTCATCCTACCTCTAAAAGATTCCTTACTCCACTTAATTAGTAACCTCTTACGTTCAGGTTTATCCGGACAAGCAAGAATAGCTTCATAAGATTCATTATTAAAAAGATAACCCTCAGGAATAATAGGCATAGGTTCATCATCACTAACATCATCGTGTTCAGGTTCACTAATTTCTCTTTCTCTAGACTTAGAAATTTGCTCATCTAGAAATTCACCAAGTGGCACAGTAGTATCAAGTATAGAAGTAGTTTCATCATAAGTATCATGCACAGCAGAAGTGGCATCATCAATAACATGCGACATATCAGAATTCATAGCAGTAGTAGGTTTAGGTGTCGCTAGCTTACTCATAACAGAAGGTGAATCAAGTGCATAGCTAGATGGCAGTTCCTTACCTCCCCTCGTAGTTGAGGGACACATTTTTTGTCTTAGCGTCTTTCAAGTTCTTCATAGTGTCCAGCAGATATAAATCCCAAGTGACTCAAAGAATAGAGCTATGCTCCCCGGCAATGGCGCCAGAAAAAGGTCTTGATAACCCACAAGTATAGGGGATCGCAACAGTTTTCGAGGGTAGAGTATTCAACCCAAATTTGTTGATTCGACACAAGGGGAGCCAAAGAATATTGTCAAGTATTAGCAGCTGAGTTGTCAATTCAACCACACCTAAAAACTTAGTATCTGCAGCAAAGTGTTTAGTAGCAAAGTAATATGATAGTGGTGATAACAGTAACAAAGTAAAGACAGTAAAAGTAAGGTTTTTGGTATTTTTGTAGTGATTGTAACAGTAGCAACAGAAAAGTAAATAAGCGTAAACCAGTATATGGAAAACTCGTAGGCACCGGATCAATGATGGATAATTATGCCGGATGTGGGTCATCATGTAACAGTCATAACATAGGGTGACACAGAACTAGCTCCAGTTCATCAATATAATGTAGGCATGTATTCCGTAAATAGTCATACGTGCTTATGGAAAAGAACTTGCATGACATCTTTTGTCCTACCCTCCCGTGGCAGCGGGGTCCTATTGGAAACTAAGGGATATTAAGGCCTCCTTTTAATAGAGAACCGGAACAAAGAATTAACACATAGTGAATACATGAACTCCTCAAACTATGGTCATCACCGGGAGTGGTCCCGATTATTGTCACTTCGGGCTTGCCGGATCATAACACATAGTAGGTGACTATAGACTTGCAAGATAGGAACTAGGACTCACATATATTCATGAAAACATAATAGGTTCAGATCTAAAATCATGGCACTCGGGCCCTAGTGACAAGCATTAAGCATAGCAAAGTCATAGCAACATCAATATTAGAACATAGTGGATACTAGGGATCAAACCCTAACAGAACTAACTCGATTACATGATAAATCTCATCCAACCCATCACCGTCCAGCAAGCCTATGATGCAATTACTCACGCACGGCGGTGAGCATCATGAAATTGGTGATGGAGGATGGTTGATGATGACGACGGCGACGAATCCCCCTCTCCGGAGCCCCGAACGGACTCCAGATCAGCCCTCCCGAGAGAGATTAGGGCTTGGCGGCGGCTCCCTATCGTAAAACGCGATGAAACTTTCTCTCTGATTTTTTTCTCCTCGAAAGCCAATATATGGAGTTGGAGTTGGCGTCGGAGGGCCACCAGGGGGCCCACGAGGTAGGGGGGCGCGCCCATGGGGGAGGGGCGTGCCCCCCACCCTCGTGGACAGGTTGTGGCCCCCCTGGTCTTCATCTTTGGCGAGGATTTTTTATTCCGTGGAGTTTCAGGTCATTCTGAGAACTTTTGTTTTCTGCACATAAAACAACACCATGGCAATTCTGCTGAAAACAGCGTCAGTCCGGGTTAGTTCCATTCAAATCATACAAGTTAGAGTCCAAAACAAGGGCAAAAGTATTTGGAAAAGTAGATACGACGGAGACGTATCACACACCATTGAACTCCAAGTACAACAACTCGCGACCAAGCTCAACGTCAACAAGAATCACATGATATTCAATGTTGGAGATCTTGTGTGGCTACACCTTCGCAAGGAACGCTTCCCCAACGAACGCAAGTCCAAGCTTCTACCATGAGCCGATGGACCATTCAAGGTGCTTGCACACTACAACAACAACGCATACAAGATCGACATCCCATGTGACAAGTACTCCGTGAGCGACATCTTCAATGTCAAGATCTCTCCCCGTACCATGGTGATGAGGATTTCGATCCGAGGTCGGATCTTTCCCAAGGGAGGGGTGATGATGCAGAGCATCCCAAGGTCATCCCCATGGACCTACCATCGTCTCATCAAGTGCCTAGTGGACCCATGACTCGATCACGTGCAAGAGCTCTTGAGACCGAGGTGACATCTCTCCTCTCACAATTCCACATCAATGACCATGCGACATGGCTACTGCCTCAAACGGAGACATTGTGCATGCTCAGGTATCAAGGAGTTAGCCATGGAGACGCTAAGGAGCGAGGAGAATCCGAAGAGGAAGATGGACGTGAAGACGGAGAAGAAAAAGGGCTAAGTCAGCAGAAGCCCGGACGATCCGGACCACCGTCCGGATGATCCGGCCTCAGCCCGGATGATCCGGACTCCGGCCCGGACGATCCGGGTAATGTGTCCAGAGGCACCCGAGAAGGCATCCTGGAGATGGGCCATCCGGACCTAGGCCCGGATCATCCGGCCATGCCCGGACGTCCGGACCAAGTCCCGGACATCCGGCCCTCTCGCAGCTGCTACGACCCAACCGGACGATCCAGACGCCAACCCAGATCATCCGGACCCCCGATGCCCGGATCATCCGGACCAACTCCCGGATCATTCGGCCGCCGCCTGTGTGCGCGACTTGGGCCGAGGCCCGTGTACCCGTTTCGTCCCCTCACTTACCCTTTCGCCCCTTGGGCCATAAATAGACCTTCTACTCCTCATTTTTAGGGTTAGCAAATGTTTAGATCATATTTGTGAGAGAGCTTTGCTCTTCCACTTGGTAGTCTTCTCTACGAAGATTCGAGCCTCCACCGGAGAAGATCTCCCAAGTGGATTCAAGACCCCTCTCGAGGGAAGAACATCAAGACCTCCTCACGGAGAAGACTGGTTACCGTGTATCGTCCTTAGTTGTCCGTGGATCGTGTACCTTTCCTTTATGTACTCAAGGATCTAGCCCATGTGTGACTTATTTGTGTCGGTTTAGTGATCCCTCTCGTGTTTCTTATTGTGTTTCCTCCCCGTTTTTTCCCGTGTTCTTCGTGATTTCCGCGGGATCCGCTCCTTTCGTGAAAGATTAGGCGTTTAGGGTCTCTACCCTACATCAATAATTCTCCGTGAAGTTTCAGGACTTTTGGAGTTGTGCATAATAGGTCTCTAATATTTTCTCCTTTTCCAGTCCATAATTCCAACTGCCGGCATTCTCCCTCTTCATGTAAACCTTGTAAAATAAGAGAGAAAAGGCATAAGTATTGCGATAATATGTGTAATAACAACCCATAATGCAATAAATATCAATATAAAAGCATGATGCAAAATGGACGTATCAACTCCCCCAAGCTTAGACATTGCTTGTCCTCAAGCAGAAGCCGAAATCGAAAAATATGTCCACATGTTTAGAGATAGAGGTGTCGATAAAATATAATACGGACATGAGGGCATCATGATCATATTTAGAGCAGTAAAATATATTTTCATATAATTTCTTATTCTAAAGTAACAATTCATTCACAAGGGAAAGTATGAATCAGAAATTTCACTGAAAACTAACAAGCTATGTTCTCAGTCACAAGCAATTGCAATTTATCATAACATCGGAAAGAGACAATTTGAGAGCTTTTCAGCAAGTCCACATACTCAACTATCATTTAGTCTTCCACAATTGCTAACACTCACACGGTACTTATGGGTTCAAAGCTTCATTCAGACATAGAGAAAGATAGGGACTTATAGCTTCGCCTCCCAACCTTTTACCTTATGGGTAATGTCAACAATAATACTTTATGATAACCTACATACGAGTGGATATATATATCTAGATGTCCCCAACACATAGTGCTTGCCAAAAGAAAAGTGTAAAAAAGGAAAGGTGAAGATCACCATGACTCTTGTATAAGGGTAGAAGATAAAAGTAAAAGATAGGCCCTTCACAGAGGGAAGCAGAGGTTGTCATGCGCTTTTATGGTTGGATGCACAAAATCTTAATGCAAAAGAACGTCACTTTATATTGCCGCTTGTGATAAATAAGTTTATCATATAGTCTGTCGCTTTTATTTCTTCCATATCACAAGTTCGTATAAAGCTTATTTTCTTCACACTAATAGATTATACATATTTAGAGAGAAAATTTTATTACTTGCACCGATGACAACTTACTTGAAGGATATTACTCAATCCATAGGTAGGTATGGTGGACTCTCATGGCGAAACTGGTTTAAGGGATGTTTAGAAGCACAAGTAGTATCCCTTCTTGGTGCAAAGAATTTGGCTAGCATGAGAGGGAAAGGCAAGCTCAACCATGTTGGAGGATCCATGAAAATATAACTTCTATTCAGATATAAGAAAACATAACCCATTATGTTGTCTTCCTTGTCCAACATCAACTTTTTATCATGTCATATTTTAACGAGTGCTCACAATTACAAAAGATTTCCAAGATAGTATATTTATATGTGAAGCCTCTCTTTCGTCATTACTTCCTATTAATTGCAAAAATGACCAAAACTATGTTTGTCAACTCTCAACAACTTTTATTCATCATACTCTTTATATGTGAAGTCATTACTCTCCATAAGATCAATATATGCTCTTTTTATTCTTTTCTGTTATTTAATTCACTCAAGATCAAAGCAAGATAACAAAGCCCTCAACTCCAAACCACTCTTTATTATATATAACTCATGGACTCGATTACCTAGATAGATATCGAAACAAAACTCAAAGCTAGATCATACTAAAAAAATTTATTCTACCATATCAAGATATAATCAAAAGGGTTGAACTAAGAAAAACGATAAATGTAAGAGTGTGATGGTGATACGATACCGGGGCACCACCCCCAAGCTTGGCAGTTGCCAAGGGGAGTGCCCATACCCATGTATTTATGTCTATTTCTTCGGAGGTGATGATGATGGAGTTGTCGATGTATCCGTTAGCTTCATTAAAGCACCTTTCAAAACTTGCAGTTCTTGGAGCACACGTTGGAACATATTTGCATTCTTCTGAATTTCTTCCAAAAGATACTTATTTTCAGGCCCCCAAGAACTCTTTCCTATATTGCTTTCACTTGGACGGTATATGTACCAATTGGAGGGTATATGTGTACGAGGGGTGTTCTCCACTCCGTAATTATGAACGAAATTATGAAAGTTGTTCTGTTGTAACCTGTGTAAGGGCCTCCTAGGGGGAAGCCCTTCTCGAACCTCTCGGTCTTCATGGTTGTTCGTAGTTCCTATTGCTTTATGGGGACTTGGAATAGTGGAGATACCCGCCAGAGTACCTCTCTCTGATGCCGGAGGTTGTTCCTCAAGAAAATCTCCTTCATCCTCCTCCATCGTGGCTCCCTCGACATCCTCCCTTCTAAGTTCCATCTGCATCGACCAAGCATTGCCATCCACATTGTTGGAGGAGGAGGACGACATGATGCGTGTCCTTGGAAACTCTGGCAGAAAACTTCTCAAAATGAAAACAGGGGATTTTGCCGTGGTACGGTGGTCAAAACCTTTGGGAGATTATATAATGAATTTTAACCAAACAAAAGAAGTATTGTGCAAGAAAACCGAGTCCGGAGGGCACACGAGGTGGCCACAAGGCAGGGGCACACCTAGGGGGTAGGGCGCGCCCTCCACCCTTGTGGTCTCCTCATGCGTCTTTCAGACTACTTCTAATTTTCCTAAATTTTTAAATATTCCAGAACGAAGAAGAAATGCCATTAGAAACGTTTTGGAGTCGGTTTACTTACATTCTGGAAAGTATCCCTTATGTACTCCTCGGTCTTATGGTATTAATAATATTGGTCTCGACATTTATGGGAGTACCTGAGATATAATGTTTGATTCTATGACCATTTACCTCCTTCGGATTTGTGCCTTCAACATTGTTGATCTTGTTGGCACCGAAATGATACACCTCCTCGATAATGTAAGGACCTTCCCATTTAGAGAGAAGCTTTCCTGCAAAAAATCTTAAACGAGAGTTGTATAGCAAAACAGCATCACCTACATTAAACTCACACTTTTGTATCCTTTTGTCATGCCATCTTTTAACCTTTTCTTTAAACAACTTGGCATTCTCATAGGCTTGGGTTCTCCATTCATCAAGAAAGCTAATGTCAAATAATCTCTTCTCACCGTAAAGTTTGAAATCATAGTTGATCTCTTTGATTGCCCAATATGCCTTATGTTCTAGTTCGAGAGGTAAGTGAAACACTTTTCCGTAAACCATTTTATACGGAGACATACCCATAGGATTCTTATAAGTAGTTCTGTAAGCCCATAATGCATCATCAAGTTTCTTAGACCAACTCCTTCTAGATCTATTAACAGTCTTTTGCAAGATCAATTTAATTTCTCTATTACTAAATTCTACTTGGCTACTAGACGAAGGATGATATGGAGATGCAATTCTATGGTTGACATCATATTTAGGAACCATTTTACGGAAAGCACCATGAATAAAATGTGAACCACCACCAGTCATTAAATATCTAGGGACTCCAAACCTCAGAAAAATCACTTCTTAAAGCATCTTAATAGAAGTGTTATGATCAACACTACTAGTTGGAATAGCTTCTACCCACTTAGTAACGTAATCAACAGCAACTAAAATATGTGTATACCCATTAGAGGAAGGAAAAGGTCCCATATAATCAAAGCCCCAAACATCAAATGGTTTAATAACGAGTGAATAATTCAGAGGCATTTCCTGACGTCTACTATCACTACAAAAAAAAGACACATCCGTGACATTTTGGGCCGAATGGATTTTTTTCTGTCGTACTTATGACACTTCTATGACGATAATTGTGACAAAACCCGGTATCATCATAGATGTTATGGGCTCCTACTTCTATGACAAAAAATCATGACAGAAAATGGGCTTTTCGTCCTGGGCGGGCCGGTGACACAGCTGCCTGACATTCTTTGGGCCGTCCATGACGGTAAAAACCATGGTAGAAGCGTGGGCGAGAAAAATATCGGGGTGTTCCCGGTTACAGTGGGTAGTCGGGGCCGAGCGATGCACGTTTCTCTCATACACACACGCGCGTGGGTGCGAGGCGTTGGGCTCTAACTGAACCCGAGCGAGGCATTGGGCTCTAACTGAACCCAAGCGAGGCGTTTGGCTCTAACTGAACCCGAGCGATTGCACTACAGGCTACGCGTTACTAAACCCGTGCGATCGATCGATGGCTGTTAACTGAACCCGATCGAGCGATTCCTTCGCTACTGCTGCTAACTTAAGCCGTTCGATGCTGCCTCTGTATGAACAGTGAGCTTTGCGGGGGGGGGGGGGTTGGATGAACAGTTCCCGGTGGGGGTGGATGAACAGGACCCCGATTGATCGAGCCAATTGGGTTGGATGAACAGGACCCCGTGGAGGGCTGGATGAACAGTGGATGGTGGAGGGCGGCTGGATGAACAGTAGCCCGTGGAGGGGTGGTTGAACAGGAGCCCGTGGAGAGGGCTGGTTGAACAGTAGCCGGTGGAGTAGCACACGGTGGAGGTTGGATGAACAAGAGCCCGTGGATGAACAGTCGTAGGTGGAGGCTGGAGGAGGTCGATGGTGGATGAACAGTAGCCCGTGGAGGCTGGAGGGGGTCGACGGTGGAGATGAACAGTATCCCGTCGAGTCCCGTTTTGCGCTACGCCACACCCCTCCCGATGAACAGGACCCCCGTTTCGACCATAGCGCTCCAACACAAGTCCGTCTCCTCCGTTTTGCGGTACGCCACACCCCTCCCGATCAACAGGACCCCCGTTTCGACCGTAGGAGGTCTGTTTCCTTCGTTTTGCGGTACGCCAGACCCCTCCCGATGAACATGATCCTGTTTTGGCCGTGGCCGGTGGAACACAAGGCCGTTTCCTCCGTTCTGCGGTACGCCAGGCCTCGTTTCCATCGGCTATTCCATCCAAGCCCTTCCAATGAACACAATGATGCATTCCGTTCCGACCCAGCCGGTTGGCTCCCCATGAACACGACGACGACGCTATTTCTCTGTTCCAACCCAGCCATGTACACGAGCCCTGGCTGTACGTATGCGCGAGTAGGCGTTCGAGACCCTGCCCGTATGTACGTAGGTGGCCGTGTTTTCTTTCTTGCACACTGGCCGCTGTACGTATGTGTACATGCTACGTGCGTGCCTCTCATACGACACGTGTGTGCCTCTACATCGACCAGTATGTACGTACACGTTCGCGGCCAGAATGACAACGCTACGTACGCTTCGACCAGGTGGGTCCCGACAGTCAGGCACTTCCTTGCCTGCGAAGATGTAGCTGGTGGGTCCCAGCAGTCAGGGGGAGCGAATCATGTTTTGCTCGGATGCACATCCTTGCGTGTTAAGATGTAGCTGGTGGGTCCCAGCAGTCAGGGGGAAACATTATTTTCGCGAAATACAGTGGCCCGTCCGGTGGCTCCCTATTGTCAGGTGGAGGAATAATTATTTTGCACGTAATAAGGAGGCACTTCCTTGCGGCCGCCGTGGACCCAACTGTCAGCCTCTCCACATACAGTACTCTTCCGATGGAAGTCGTTCCTTGACCACGTTGACCATGCCGCGCCGAGAGTACCAGGGCGGTGGACGATGGTGAGCGGCGAGGCCTAGGAAGGGGACGGCGTGGAGCCGAGGAAGACGTGGCAGTGGAAGCCCGTGAGGAGAGGAGTACGAGGGTTCACTAGTTCGGCTGCGATGTGAGGATGTCGTCACCGCAGGGCCTGGCCAGCGGTGGGAATAGTAGGGGCTGGTGAGGCCTCCGCGGTAGCACAGCCGGCCATGGGAGGCAGGAGCATGTGGCACGACCGGCGCTAGTTTGGGCGGCTGGAGCAAGAAGACCAGAGGTTGAAGAAGCACTACGGCCATTGGATTGACATCGTACAGTCACTGGAGCTAGAATCGTTCATATTGACTAAGTTGTCAAATCACTCCGTCCCCGTCAACTTAGTAGGCCCACAAGTCAGCCTCCCACCAAGGTGGGTCCCAACTAGCAGGGGGAGTATTCATTTTTTGTGCGTAATGAGGAGGCACTTCCGGTGGGTCCGAGATGACAGCGGGGGAACATTTTTTCGTGAAATACGGTGGCCCATACGGTGGGTCCCAGCAGTCAGGGGGGAAACGTTTTTTCGCCAAATACGGTGGCCAGTCCGGTGGGTCCCTATTGTCAGGTGGAGGAATAATTATTTTCCATGTAATATGGAGGCACTTCCTTGTGGCTGCCGTGGACTCAACTGTCAACCTCTCCACGTATAGTACTCTTCTGATGGAAGTCGTTCCTTGACCACGTTGACCATGCCGCGCCGAGAGCACCAGGGCGGTTGACGACGGCGAGCGGCGAGGCCTAGGAAGGGGACGACGCGGAGCCGGGGAAGATGCGGCAGTGGAAGCTCACGCAGAGAGGAGTACGAGGGTTCACTTGTTCGTCTACGGTGTGAGGCTGCCGTCGCCACAGAATAACTAGGGGTGTGCGTGAGTGGAGGGATGGCCTGGCCAGCGGTGGGAGTAGTAGGGGGCGATGAGGCCTCCGCGGCAGCACAGGCGGCCATGGGAGGCAGGAGCAGGAGGCATGACCGGCATTGCTTTGGGCGGCTGGAGCAAGAAGACCAGAGGTTGAAGAAGCCCTACGGCTGTTGGATGGACATCGTACGGTCACTGCAGCTAGAATCATTCATATTGACTAACTTGACAAAGCCCTTGGTACACATCAACTTAGTAGGCCCACAGGTCAGCTTCCGAAACGATGCGCCCCAGATGTCAGGGGGAGGAATCATTTTTTGGGCGGGTGAAGCTAGAATATCCGAGATTGAAGAAGAAGCACAGCATCCGTTGGATGGACATCCAACGGCCACTTCTTCTAGAACCGTGTGCTGACTATGATAAGTTGACAAAGCCTTGCATACGCGTCACCTTCTTTTTTTAGGGGACGCGTCAACTTAGTAGGCCCACAAGTGTGTGGCATAGAACTTATAGCACATTTGCAATTTGTAAGAATGTATAGCCCATTTTTGAATTCTAATGGAATTTAGTACGGCCCATTTACAGTTTGTTAAAAGTACAACCCATTTGCTAGCTAGGACAATGATTAATAATTGCAACCAACCGTTCAAGACAGAATTCAATAAAATTTCCCACATTTTGATGGGATCCCAAATATTTTTATCCCAAAATTTCTAGTCAGATTAAATATAAATTTGTATTACGTAAAAATCTAACGAAACATTGCGCGTGCAACAATTAAAAATTAAGATTTTCAAAATCCATAAATAATATTTTATAAACTAATTTCGTGCTTGGTGCATTTTTATATAGTTGCTGCCCAGTTTTTATAATTACATCCCATTTATTATTTTTTTAAGTTCATTTTCCTGTTAAGCCTAATGCATCCCTCCTAGGAAAGATTTGCAGCCCAGCGGGGCGGAGAATAACAAGTTGACCTTGCCTGGGTATTCCTCAAAAAAACGTATAGCTGGGCTAGCCATTTTCATCTTGAAAAAAATTAATATCTGGGCTGGATATCTGTCCTGGGCTAGACAGGCCACAGCCCACCCAGTTAATACCCTGCTCTCCTCTGAACAACAATGAAAACATCGCTAAGAAAAACTCTGTAGTGCTCACGCCTCAAAAACACAAATACTGCTCGAGCTGCTTGGTCCCAGCTGTCGGCCGCACCTTGTGCAATTCTTTCATTTATATTAACTACATAGGTTGACAATGGTGTGGGACCGTGATGTCAGGAAACCAGGAGGAAGCAAAAAAAATATAGTTGTACATAATAAGGAGGCACTTGCGTACGTACGGCTATGGCCCTAGTGGGTCCCTATTGTCATCGAGTCAAAATAAAGTCATCTCCTGAATCATCATGTTCATTGACCATGTTAACAATGCTTGGCGCCACGGCGAGCGCAACAACTCGAAGGACGACGGAGAGGGCCTCACGGGCCCTACGGATGGTCTGAAACAGCGCCCGCTGCTCATTCAGTAAGCCAGGATCATCGGACACCTATGAGCACCTTCGAGAGACTGAGACGGCATGAAACGGTAAGGTCGCGCTTGGGAGCTCTAGCTTATTTCACACTTGTATTAAGATACAAGTGTAGTTTACTCGTCATCGGAAACAGCATGTAAAATACAGGCATAATGAAACCGAGGGCCCGAGGCCTGTAAGTAAAACCGGCGGGTTACGCGTGTAATTTGAGAGACCGATGTATATTTTACTAGTCGAAATCGACCAACCAAGTGTGATGGTGTCCTGGACTAGGGGGTACTCACCACGTCATCTCCCGATCTATTAGATTGGGCCGAGGACCACCATGGCCGTATACTCATGGGCCAGTTCGGACAGCTGCCGCATACAAGGAATATTCCACAAGACTTGGCGATCAAGACAAGGACTCCTCCCCACCGGCGTATTCGGCTAGGACTCTTGTTATCCTAGGCCTCTGGTGCATTATATAAACCGAGGCCAGGCTAGTCGATAGATCATATACATACAATCATACCATAGGCTAGCTTCTAGGGTTTAGCCTCTCCGATCTCATGGTAGATCTACTCTTGTACTACCCATATCATCAATATTAATCAAGCAGGACGTAGGGTTTTACCTCCATCAAGAGGGCCCGAACCTGGGTAAAACATCATGTCCCCTGCCTCCTGTTACCATCCACCTTAGACGCACAGTTCGGGACCCCCTACCCGAGATCCGCCGGTTTTGACACCGACAAGGTGATATGACACCTGGGATATAGTCCGACGTTGGAGCTGGGACACTGTCCGGCGTTGGAGCTCGGATACATTCTGGCGTTAGAGCTGGGAAGCGGTCCGGCGTTGGTGCTCGGCTGCAAAAGATACCTCGAATGCAGTCCGACGTTGGAGCTCGGACGCAAGAGGACGCTGCCGCCCGGGAACAATTTCAAACCCGAGGTGTGGCATAAAAATAACAAGGCATTGATAAAGGCCAGAAACTTAAAGGGGCTCCTCGGATACCCGACGTGTAAACTCGCCGAATGCATTTCGGCGATCCTCAAGATCGAAGATGTGAAGATTTGTTGAACCAGCTTTCAAGACCGTCAACCGAAGATGAAGAACAATTTGGAAGAATCGAGGAGCATCCCTAACTTGAAGACCGGTTTAGGGGGCTACTGACGGTGTCCTGGACTAGGGGGTACTCACCACGTCATCTCCCGATCTATTAGATTGGGCCGAGGACCCCCATGGCCGTATACTCATGGGCAAGTTCGGACAGCTGCCGCATACAAGGAATATTCCACAAGACTTGGCGATCAAGACAAGGACTCCTCCCCACCGGCGTATTCGGCTAGGACTCTTGTTATCCTAGGCCTCTGGTGCATTATATAAACCGAGGCCAGGCTAGTCGATAGATCATATACATACAATCATACCATAGGCTAGCTTCTAGGGTTTAGCCTCTCCGATCTCATGGTAGATCTACTCTTGTACTACCCATATCATCAATATTAATCAAGCAGGACGTAGGGTTTTACCTCCATCAAGAGGGCCCGAACCTGGGTAAAACATCGTGTCCCCTGCCTCCTGTTACCATCCACCTTAGACGCACAGTTCAGGACCCCCTACCCGAGATCCGCCGGTTTTGATACTAACATTGGTGCTTTCATTGAGAGTTCCGCTGTGTGATCGACAAAAGGATCGATGGCTCGCCGGCAGATCAACTGCGACTTCGGCGTCTCCGTCACCAGTTCGACTGGTCACCTTGGTTTGACCAAGAATTGCGCCCCGTGTTCGGATCACCATGTTCGGACGAGGGCCTTCATCAAACATCAACTCCGATCTCTATCAAGATCACGGAGGAATCATCTATGGAGCTCGGGGGCTCAACGTTAACATTGCCCTCAAGCGACCGTGCTATTTTTTTTGGATAGCGAACTCGTATCTGCCACCACCACCTTCTCGAGTATCGCTTTGATGATCGCTTTGGCGGAATTGTGCGGAATTGAGTCTATAACAACCCTGGAAAATTTCATTGAGTTCCGATGGAGGAATCTCTGGCAATCCACGATATACCGGAGCCCTGTCAAATTTGGATGGGAATTTGGATGAGTTTAGGGCGTGGTGTCCAGCTTCTAGCTCGGACATCCTTTGGAAGATCCAACCATTGATCGGCTGCGGAATTCCTATATCTACCACCTCACAAAATTTCAGCTCGATCCGACCGTCCAAACTCCGGGAACCTTCCGATTAGTACATCACTTTTCGGATCTGTTTTCTGCGCGAAAACAAATCCGACCCGAGTTCATCTTTTTTATGAACGGGATTTCGGACATCCCTTTTGAAGGAAGATTTGTATGGGGTATTGTGTTTTGTTCCCGAACACATCCCACTAACTTTAAGATCTTTTGAACATGATCTTCAACATCATGCTGGTGTCAAACCAGTCCAGCAATATTACTCCACGGCTGCCGACCTGCGCTAGACACGTCGTCACTTTAGCCGAGCTCATCTTCTTCGGATCATCATCTCGGCAAGCCGAACAAGAGTCCGGCATCACGAAGGATAAATCATCATCAACATTGCCGCCCCATGGATTACACGGAGCGGGCATACCGGCATCGCCGCACGGTCGCTTCATCAAGCCGGCATCGACCACGTCACGACTTGCATCGACAGGGCCGCACTATTGCTTCTTCAAGCTGGTGTCCATCACGCTGACCTATTTCGACTCATCGGCTGACGTCGAGGCTTCGACATCTCGGCTGGACCGGGGGCTTCGCCATCTCTTCATCAACCTACTCCGGACACTTCGGCCTCACTAGCCGACCAGCTCCATCATGTTAGCCGGGCCGAGGGCTTTGCCTCGGCGAGTCAACCTTTACCAGCATTGCCATGTCATCGTGTTATCGCCCATTAGGCAATGGGTGTGCGGAGGGAGTCCCAATTTTGGGAATCACCTTCCTTCGGATTGCTACAACAAATAAATCAGGTGCTATTAATCCCAGTATTTTTTGCTTGTTTGGGTTCATTTTTCCCAAGGAATTATTACTCTGGTTTGTCCATGATATGTACATAGGTCTATCAAATGGTGACCGCATTAATGAGGTCGGTTTCCGTACATAGTCCGGCGAACGCCACATCTGGAGCTCCGACCGACCTGTGAATTCAGGCTTTGCCACACCTTTACTACATCACGCCGACGCCCTGCATCGACATTGACTTTGGTGCCAGGACATATTTCTTCTATTCCTCACTTTGCATAAATTATTTATTATGCAACATTTTTTTTAATTATCATTATTACTATTATCTCCGGTTTGCACTATTTTTTGTGCACAGAAAAATGATCCGGGGACTTCGGCGTCACTCTGCCGGTCTACATTGACCGTGCTATGTCACCACTTCGGCATGTCGAGCTCTCCGCTCTGCCACCTCGGGACCAGCTTGGGGGATGGAACCTTGCCCCGCATCAAGCTCGGACCGCGTCAACAATACCGAACACATTAACCAGCTAAGTTGCTTTCATGCTCAAAGCTTTAATTTCTAACTTGCGTTCGGTTCGACCAAGCATTATGCCTTTTTGGAAAAAAGTTGCTTGTAAAAAATTTCCTTGTCCAAACTTTGTTTGTGACGCATAAATTCAAATACCTTCATTTGGGGGCTTCCTTCATGAAGCTTTTCCACTTGCATATGATTATACTTGTACGGCTTCGTTCCTTGTTCGTGTATTATGCCACAATATGCACCATATTGACTTAAGCGATTTGCAAGCTGGGTTGCCTCACTCCTGTGTTTACCCCTATGTTCCCGATTGTTCGGCTAGGGAGTAAAGGGAGCACCTCTGCGATTGTCATGATCGGGTCGCCCGAGCCGGACCTCGGACTGGGTGAAGCCGAAAGCTAGCGCTCTTATAGTTTTCAATGATGGTCGGCACACAACGGAACTCATGAGTACAAAAAATCTATTGCACAAGTCTCATAATAACAATGAGCAGCGAAGAAAGGTATCGGTGGGGGTACTATTTTCTTCGAAGATGCTTCTTACACTTCACGGTAATATAGCATAAGTTCCCTGAGCGCGCTTTCTCTGTTACAGCCTTATGGCCTGATTGCCGTGTTATTGGAAACACCGTCGATATTCTCGACCGATGGAGTACATAACACTTTTTGGTCCTTGACCGAAGAGGGAGAAGCTGACGGTCGGTTAAGACGCGTTTAAAGTTCGGTTGAACATAGATATGATATAAGTACTTCGGTACATGCAATCATTCTTCTACCCAAGTCACTTGGGGGCTCTTAAGTTTATTTGAGCCGCTTTATAATAAGTGTTGTTCTTCTTAGTTGTTGCAAAGTTTTATTATTATTATTTATCACTCCTTTTTTTGACATGAGTGTGCGGTCACTACCCGGGGAGCCTAATTTCTCTCTCAAAGCCGCTAGAGTTTAGTTTGCTAAACTGGCCTGATGAGAAGTACTCCGCCCTTGGGATAGGAGGTTGAAGCCATAGGCTGACCCGCTCGAAGTCTTGAGATAGAATATATCATGTTAAAGCACAACAGAAGCACTTCTTTTTTCTAAGACCAACTTTCGGATTGGCACCGAACACTTGATATTGTTCGGACGTCATGTTTTTACTAACATTTCTTGGTTTTCCAAGCTTTTTGACACTTTTAAACTATTTGTGCTTTTCCAGCATTAGTCTCGCAGTGCAACGCCGGACACCTTTAGGGATTCAGAAAAAACATTCTCAGATATTGCTATATATGCATCGGTTTCGAATTGTGTCTTCGGTCAATAGTTGGGTTGCCCGGCTCCTGCACTTGCTTCCGACGTTCCGTTTTGTTCGGCTAGGCGTGCAAAGGGAGAACCACTGCGATTGTGCTTCCAGCTCACATGGTTAAGCACCTCAGTGGAGAAAGCCGAAAACTGACTTTCACAAATAAGCGTAAACTGGTCAGCGATCCGATGACTATGTTAAATGATGGGCCGTTCATAACATTGGCCGAAGTGTTTACGGCTTGACCTCGACTGTCGCCGAACACTACCGGGGGCTATTAACTGGCCTCCCAAACTAAATCCTCGATATTATGCTCTTACATTAGAGCTGAGGCTGCATGATCATGCTTAGCATGACAACCCAAAGAAAGGAACCGATAGCGGGACTATTTTCTTTGGAAGACATTTTCTTATGTTAAACAGTAATATAACATATCTCTCTGCGTACCTTTGTTCATAAAACCGTATGGCCAGATTGCCTTGTTTGTCGTAAATCTTTGCCCTCATAAAGGCTTTATAAAGTAGGACAAACACTCCTCGGCTACTAGCCGAGGAGGTGGAAGCCGATGGTCGGTTAACAAAGTTTTGTACAATGCGGATCCAAGCATTAATGACGTAAAGTACTTGGATACATAGAGTCATTACACATAATTTGTGATTTTACTATGGATATCGATCCTTAATTCGGCCACCCGTGCCCGCATTAAGGCTCGGGGGCTACTGGGCTTCGGCCTTATTATTTACAAATATTAAAGGGGCACATCGATCCCCTGATCTGGTGTTGCCACCCGACCAGTGTCTTGGGGGCTACTACATTGCCTGTGCAATGCAGAAAATTTTAAGTGCAATACAGTTGCCGAGGAGATTTTGATCCTCAGGTTGGTCGGCCGCACCCAACCTGAGTCTCGAGGACTAAGCACGCCGCTTTTTGTGTCCCGAAGTATTCTGCCGAGCTAGGACTTGATCCTCAGGCCGATTTTGCAAATCAACTTGAGTCTCAGCGGCTACTAGGATCAGCGGTCTTACGTCATCCTTCAGGTGCATCTCGGGTTTTAGACCGATACACACCTTGAGGGCTACTGGCCATATATCTCGGCAGAGAATAAATTGCAATAATAAAAAATATTGACAAAAAATCGGCCCACAGTCGGGGTGGTGCACCACCTCGGAAGCAGTCCGGCATAAAGCTCGGGCGCTAGTGGCTGGCTCCATAGAGGGCATTTCCGGCATTAAGCTCGGCTAAACTCCTTCAACATTTTTGAACCAAGGTGATATGACACCTGGGATATAGTCCGACGTTGGAGCTGGGACACTGTCCGGCGTTGGAGCTCGGATACATTCCGGCGTTAGAGATGGGAAGCGGTCCGGCGTTCGTGCTCGGCTGCAAAAGATACCTCGAATGCAGTCCGACGTTGGAGCTCGGACGCAAGAGGACGCTGCCGCCCGGGAACAATTTCAAACCCGAGGTGTGGCATAAAAATAACAAGGCATTGATAAAGGCCAGAAACTTAAAGGGGCTCCTCGGATACCCGACGTGTAAACTCGCCGAATGCATTTCGGCGATCCTCAAGATCGAAGATGTGAAGATTTGTTGAACCAGTTTTCAAGACCGTCAACCGAAGATGAAGAACAATTTGGAAGAATCGAGGAGCATCCCTAACTTGAAGACCGGTTCAGGGGGCTACTGACGGTGTCCTGGACTAGGGGGTACTCACCACGTCATCTCTCGATCTATTAGATTGGGCCGAGGACCCCCATGGCCGTATACTCATGGGCCAGTTCGGACAGCTGCCGCATACAAGGAATATTCCACAAGACTTGGCGATCAAGACAAGGACTCCTCCCCACCGGCGTATTCGGCTAGGACTCTTGTTATCCTAGGCCTCTGGTGCATTATATAAACCGAGGCCAGGCTAGTCGATAGATCATATACATACAATCATACCATAGGCTAGCTTCTAGGGTTTAGCCTCTCCGATCTCATGGTAGATCTACTCTTGTACTACCCATATCATCAATATTAATCAAGCAGGACGTAGGGTTTTACCTCCATCAAGAGGGCCCGAACCTGGGTAAAACATCATGTCCCCTGCCTCCTGTTACCATCCACCTTAGACACACAGTTCGGGACCCCCTACCCGAGATCCGCCGGTTTTGACACCGACAAAGTGCTTCACCCGTGTAACACCCCGGATGTAATTTACCTTATATGTATCCCAACTCTTGCCGTTTCCAGCACTAAGTTATTTTATTTTCCTCGGATTCGGATTTTTGTCTCCGTGTGTTGTTGCCTTTGTCATGCATCTCATATCATGTCATCATGTGCATTGCATTTGCATACGTGTTCGTCTCATGCATCCGAGCATTTTCCCCGTTGTCCGTTTTGCATTCCGGCGCTCCTATATCCTTCGGTGCCCCTTTCTACCTCTTTTCGTGTGTGGGGGTTAAACATTTCCGGATTGGACCGAGACTTGCCAAGCGGGCTTGGTTTACTACCGGTAGACCGCCTGTCAAGTTTCGTGCCATTTGGACTTCGTTTGATACTCCAACGGTTAACCGAGGGACCGAGAAGGCCTCGTTTGTGTTGCAGCCCAACACCTTTCCAATTTGGCCCAAAACCCACCAAAAACCCTTCTATCATCTAGAGTGTTCGATCACGATCGCGTGGCCGAAAACCGCACCTCATTCTGAGCTTCCTAGCTCCTCCTATCCCTATTTATAGGTCTCCCCTCGAAATTTTCGGGTCTTCTCCTACCCTAACCCTAGTTCTTTTCATCCCCGCTGCCACCGGACAAAATTCCACCGACGGACATGTCCATTTTCACCTCGTCCCCGCCACTTGTCACCGTCTGATTCGCCCGCCCGGGCGCCCACATCGCATGTCTCCGCCGCCGGCCCGCAGCGGCCCGTGGAGGGCCCTCCCGAAGCCCATCGCGCCTCCTCCCCGCCGCCTGGGCGTCCTGCCGCCCGCGGGATCGTCGCGCCGCTGCCACCTGCCCTCGCCGGGTCGCCGCCGCTGCAAAGTCCGGCACTGGAGCAAAGGTCCGCCGTGGCAAGCCCCCGACATCCGCGCCTCGCAGGCCTTCCTCGAGCGACGCGCGCCCCGCCGGCGACCCGCGTCGCCCCGGCCTCCCTAGACCCCGGCAGCATCTCCGGCGACCTCGGCGTCCACTCCGGTAAACAGCTCCGACGACCTCGGGAAGCATACAATCGGGATCTGGATCTGAGACAATCTCCTCGGTTGACTTTTATCCTTGAAACCCTAATATTTTTGCAAACTTTGGCATGCCGTAACTCTGCATCAGTAGCTCCGATTTGCGCATGTAGCATATCAAAGTGTTCGTCTCAAAGAGTACATCATTTCATCTCATTGCATCATTTGCATTTGAGCTCATCTTGGTGCCCGAAATGCTGTTGGAAGAGGGCTATGTGATAAACTTGTCAGATCTGTTTCATCAAATAGCTATTTGTCATTTTTTGCCATGTTTAATGTGTGCATGATATGCTCCTGAGCTCTACATGAGTTTTGTTATATGTCATGCCATCTTTACAGAGGTGCTTACCACGTATTTTTGTGATATGTGTGGTGACTAGCACAAGCTTACAAAGTAGCGTAATCAGTAATGCTGATTTCAGGGACTTAGATTTCACTAAGTCCTTGTTCTGTTTTTGTCGTTATGCCATATGTTCATGTTGTTTCCTAGTGATCTGTACCTCTTTTGAGGATGATCAGTAAGGATGTTTTGTTAAAATTGTGGTGCTCTATCCATCCATGTCTTTGTTTGCATTTATGGAGCAACCTAGCTTGAGTAAATCAAGCTCTATTTTTGCTATATCGTGAATCCTGGCAGATTGTTGACTTGTTAGCGATTTTGGCGAGGATGTTGCTATTGATGCGTGCATGCTATGTTGTTGTTTTTGCCATGTCTAGCTTATATGCCATGTATTATTGATGGGTGTATGCTTAGTTTGTCATGCCATGCTCTGTAGTGAGTGCATCGAGCTTGTAAACATGCCTACTCGTTAACTGATTTGCATGCTCCAGTTTTTCACGAAGTCTGAGATCTGTTTATGTTTTTGCCATGTTCACATGCTTGCAATTATATTTTCTTATCCTTTTTGGCTCAAGGTCACTAAGGGACTTTTTTTAAGTGCTTTGAGTAGCTTCACGCCATGCCTTGCTTTGCCATGTTAAGTTCCTGTAGCATGTAGTTTTCATGCTCTAAAGTGTGCTTCCTGATGTTCAATTCCATACTTGTGTTAATTTCACCAAGTCTGAAACCTGTTACCATTTGTACTTTTGCCATGCTTGTTTGAACCTGATAATGGACGAATTAGCTGTAGCTCAGTGTTCATCTTTTGTCAAGCATCATGAGTGGATCCCTGCCATGTATTTTGTTGTCATGTTTGAGTGTTGTAGCATATTTATCTTGATGCATTTAGTTGGTCACTTGCTGATTATCGCAGACCGGTGCCATATTTATTTTGCTTGCCATTTCCAAACCGTGCATCCGATTCCGGTGATCTTTATATCGATTTCAACCGAAATCACCTCACCTTTCCAGTGGCACTCTTGGGTTTCCGATTTGAGGCCAGGTTCAATCATTCCTTGTCCAATCTTGCATATGCATCACATACCGCATCCCGCATATCATACCATGTTTGCATCATGTTGTTTGAGCATTACACGTGGTTGATTGTGTTCCTTTTGATTGTTTGTCTTTTTTGGGTAGAGCCGGGAGACGAGTTCGCGAACGAGGAGCCCGTTGAGTTTGCTTACGAGGATTAAGTCAACTCTGACAACTTTGTAGGCAAGATGATCATACCCTCGAAATCACTTCTATCTTTGCTTGCTAGATGCTCGCTCTTTTGCTATGCCTATGCTGCGATACCTACCACTTGCATATCATGCCTCCCAAATTGCCATGTCAAACCTCTAACCCACCATGTCCTAGCAAACCGTTGATTGGCTATGTTACCGCTTTGCTCAGCCCCTCTTATAGCGTTGCTAGTTGCAGGTGAAGATTGGAGATCGTTCCTTGTTGGAACCTTGTTTATTGTTGGGATATCACTATATTAACTTGTTATCTTAATGCACCTATATACTTGGTAAAGGGTGGAAGGCTCGGCCTTTTGCCTAGTGTTTTGTTCCACTCTTTTCGCCCTAGTTTCCGTCATATCAGTGTTATGTTCCCGGATTTTGCGTTCCTTACGTGGTTGGGTTATAATGGGAACCCCTTGACAGCTCGCCTTGAATAAAACCCCTCCAGCAATGCCCAACCTTGGTTTTACCATTTGCCACCTAGCCTTTTTTTCCCTTGGGTTTTCGGAGCCCAAGGGTCATCTTATTTAAACCCCCCGGGCCAGTGCTCCTCTGAGTGTTGGTCCAAACAGAGACACTTGCATCGCCACCTCAGGGAAACTTGAGGGTTGGTTTTAGTTGTACGTAGTGTTCATCTGAGTGTGCCCTGAGAACGAGATATGTGCAGCTCCTATCGGGATTTGAAGGCACATTTGGGTGGTGTTGCTGGACTTGTTTTACCATTGTCGAGGATGTCTTGTAAAACCGAGATGCCGAGTCTGATCGGAATGTCTCGGGAGAAGGAATATCCTTCGTTGACCGTGAGAGCTTGTGATGGGCTAAGTTGGGACTCCCCTACAGGGATTTGAACTTTCGAAAGTTGTGCCCGCGGTTATAGGCAGATGGGAATTTGTTAATGTCCGGTTGTAGATAACATGAAACTCAACTTAAATTAAAATGAATCAACCGCGTGTGTTACCGTGATGGTCTCTTCTCAGCGGAGTCCGGGAAGTGAACACGGTGTTGGAGTAATGCTTGTTGTAGGTTGCTATAGGATCACTTCTTGATCATAGTTCTTTGTTCGTGCTTTGCCTTCTCTTCTCACTCTCTTTTGCGAACAGGTTAGCCACCATATTTGCTAGTCGCTTGCCGCAGCTCCACATATTACCTTGCCTTACCTATAAGCTTAAATAGTCTTGATCGCGAGGGTGCGAGATTGCTGAGTCCCCGTGACTCACAGATTACTTCCAAAACCAGATGCAGGGACCGATGATACCATTCCAGACGATGCGCTTGAGCTCAAGTGGGAGTTCGATGAAGACTCTCGCCGTTACTATGTGTCTTTCCCAGATGATCAGTAGTGGTGCCCAGTTGGGGCGATCGGGGACCGTGTCGCATGTGGGTGGTACCATAGTCGGACCATGAGTGTATTGGATGATTGTAATGTTATTCATGTATTTGTGTGACGTGGCGAGTGTAAGCCAACTATGTACCTTTACCCCTTTTATCTATTTACATGGGTTGTTGTGAAGATTACCTTACTTGCGACATTGCTTTCAATGCGGTTATGCATCTAAGTTGTGCTTCGACACGTAGGAGATATAGCCGCATCGAGGGCCTTACAAGTTGGTAATCAGAGCCTTCCCCGACCTTAGGAGCCCCTTGCTTGATCAAATCATTTGCGTTGTTGAGTCTAGAAAAATGTTTTGAGTCATTTAGGATTATATATATCGGAGAGTTTAGGAATTCTTTTTACTCCCCAGTCCCTTCATCGCTCTGGTAAGGCATCCTGACGTAGAGTTTTGACTTTTCTCTTCTCAAATTTCACTAAAAAAATTTAGGATCACGCGGGTATCTTGGAATCGTTCTGATCGATTTGTGATGAAAACATTGTTCTTGGTGCCTCCTGTCATTTAGGGGTTGTGGCAGTGTCCCGGGGAGTTGAGCTCCGAGGTGTTGTCGTCACAATTTTATCGTTGAGATTCTGGAATACCTGAGTTTTGCCGACATCGAAAATCTCTTCTATGCAGTTGTTGGTGAGATAACCTCGACGCCACCCAGTACTGGGGCGGGAGTTCGGGAGTATTGCCATAACTCGTATAGTGGATGTTTTTCGATGGTTGAGGTAGATGATTTCCGAAGTTTTCTCGGTTATGTGTTGAACGATGGATACAGCTGGATGTAGGATTTACTAGATTTGGGTGAGATATTATGCTTCCCCTGTATCCCCAACACCTGATTGCATAGCCGGAAAGGTTCAGGAGTTTCATAGGTGGGAATTCTTATAGCTCTAGTCCTTCTTCCGCGGATATTTGGTTTGAGATTGGTTGATCCTCACCAAGTATTCGTTCTTGTTCCGTACCTTGTTGTTTTTTTCTTCTACCTCAATTCTAAGTGGCTTCTCAATTTATGGATATGTGACCATTTCGATTGGAATGCATTCGCTCATTTGGTTCCGATGTGAAGACTTTATGTTGCAATTTCAACACGTTTGATTCAGCTTCAATAATTATCTGTCAATGTGCTAATGGATGTCAACCTCTTCAGGATAGCTCCTCCAACGCGCACGACTCCGAATCCTGATCCGCCACCACCACCTCCTCCTCCGGAGGCATGGCAAGCTGTGATGGCTGCTACCAATGCAAACACGCAGCTAATCATGCAACTTCTTCAAGAACGCAATCAAGGGAACCAGGGCCAAGGCAACAATCAGAATCACTTTGCCACACTCAACCAGTTCCTTGCTAACCAGCCAAAGTCCTTCAGCAATTGTGTTGAGGCAACAGAGGCTGATGATTGGCTCGTGGACATATGCAAGCATTTCGAGTGCAGTAACGTCAGGCCTGAGGACTTTGTCAAGTTCGCTTCCTTCCAACTCAAAGACCAAGCTGCAGAATGGTTTCAGTAGTACAAAGATTCCATAGGAGGCCGTGTGATTACCTGGGATGAATTCCGTCAAGACCTCAAAGCTCATCATATTCCTCAGAGCGTGGTTGAAAGCAAGCGTGAGGAATTCCGCAACCTGAAGCAAGGCTCTATGTCTATTTACGAGTACAACAAGATGTTTCAGAAGCTCGCCCGTTTTGCTAAGCAGGACGTCCCTGACAAGAAGAGCATGATATACCAGTTCAGGGGTGGTCTCAGAGAAGAAATCCAGCTAGCTCTCGTTCTCTTTGAGCCCAAGAGGTACGATGAGTTTTACAACATGGCAATGAAGCAAGAGACTGCTCAGAGATGCTACTCCTTCTTCCTCAACTCAAGTGGCTAAGCAGCAGAAGTATTGGCTTCCTCCTCCTCCGTTCCGTCAGCCTTATCAGTAGAAGAGCAAAGGTGGCAGTGGATCTTCCCACCCAGCCAACCCTGGCTTTGAGAACAAGACTTCGTCTCAAGCTCCAAGATCGAGTGCTCCATATCACCGTCCGCTTTCAGAGGTCACGTGCAACAAGTGCCAATAGAAGGGTCACTATGCCAACAAATGGTTCAATCAGATGCGTCTCCCTCCTCCTCCTCCTGTGAGATCGGCAAGTACAGCTATGGTCAAGCATAACCCCAAGCACGCCAAGGTCAACTTGTTGAACGCAGCTCAGGCAGAGAACTCGCAAGATGTCATCATGGGTAACCTTCCTGTTAATGATGTTCCTGCAAAAGTTCTTTTTGACACTGGTGCATCGCTTTCTTTTATTTCAAGACCATTTGTTGCCAAGCATGATTTTGTGACCGAAAGGATTCCTTTCCCGTTGAAGATTGTGTCTCCGGGCAAGCAAATGACTTCTAACAATTATGTCCCGGATGTTACTATCACGTTGGGCGACTACAAGTTTCTGTCCTCTCCAGTGGTTCTTGGTAACTCAGATATTGATCTTATTCTCGGAATGGATTGGCTTTCTAAGCACAAGGCTCATCTTGATTGTGCTGCCAGGCAGATTCAATTGACTCATTCGTCTGAGGATGTAATTGTCTTTGCCGCTCGTGATGATACCATCCGTTTGTTTTCTCTCAATGAGATGGGTGAAGTGGATGCCATCTCTCAAATTCCAGTTGTTTGCGAATATCAAGACATCTTTCCAGAAGAGCTTCCAGGAATGCCTCCGCACCGGCCAGTTGAATTCGTCATCGATCTTGAGCCTGGCACGGAACCTGTTTGCAAACGTCCTTACAAGCTTGGACCTGAAGAGTTGAAGGAGCTGAAGAAGCAACTCGATGTTCAAGAGCGAATGGGTCTCATCCGACCTAGTTCTTCTCCGTGGGGTTGTGGAGTTCTTTTTGTGAAGAAGAAGGATGGAACGGACCGACTATGTGTTGACTACCGTCCATTGAACAAGAAGACTATAAAGAACAAGTACCCACTTCCCAACATCAACGAGCTGTTTTAACAACTCAAAGGTGCTCAAGTATTCTCCAAGCTTGATCTCCGTATGGGCTATCACCAGATTCGAATCTGTGAGCAAGATATTCCCAAGACGGCTTTCAGAACAAGCTATGGTTCATATGAATACACTATCATGTCTTTTGTCCTCGTCAACGCTCCTCTGACATTCTCTCGCATGATGAACTTCATCTTCAACCCCTACACAAATGACTTCGTCTTGGTCTACCTCGATGACATTCTGGTCTTTTTGAAGAACAAGGAAGATCATGCCAAGCACTTGTGTTTGGTGCTGGATAAGATCAGAGAACATCAGTTCTACGCCAAGTTCTCAAAGTGCGAGTTTTGGCTCGATGAGGTTCTCTACCTTGGGCATATCATCTCTGCCAAGGGCATAGCGGTGAAACCTGAGAAGGTTTCTGCAATTGTGAATTGGGAACCACCTCAGAACGTGAAGCAACTCCGCATCTTCCTTGGTCTCGCAAGCTATTGTCAAAGGTTCATTGAGAACTTCTCAAAAATCGCGAAGCCTCCTTCCAACCTTCTCCAGAAGCACGCGAAGTACATTTGGTCTCCTGAATGTGACATCACTTTCAACACCCTAAAAGAGAAATTAGTCACTGCTCCAGTTCTGACTCCTCCTGATGAATCCAAACTGTTCGAGGTCTTCTGTGATGCCTCTCTTCAAGGTCTTCGTGCAGTGTTGATGCAAGAGAAGAAAGTTGTGGCTTATACCTCTCGCTAGTTGAAGCCCAACGAGAAGAACTATCCCACTCACGACCTCGAGTTGGCGGCAGTTGTGCATGCTCTTTTGACTTGGAGACATCTCTTATTGGGAAGAAAAGTGGACATCTTCACTGACCACAAGAGTCTCAAGTACATCTTCACTCAGCCTAATCTCAACCTCAGGCAGACTCGTTGGGTCGAAATGATTCAAGAGTATAATCCAAGCATCGAATATACTACAGGCAAGGCAAATGTTATTGCTGACGCTTTGAGCAGGAAGGCTTACTGCAACAGTTTGATTCTCAAGCTTTACCAACCCGAGCTTTGTGAAGCTTTCCGCAAACTCAACTTGCAAGTTGTTCCTCAAGGTTTCCTCGCCAACCTTCAAGTCTCTCCTACTTTGGAAGATCAGATTTGCGAGGCTCAACTTCTTGATGCTATGGTGAAGAAGGTGAAGATTGGGATTGCCAAGAGTCAACCCAAGTACAAGTGCTATCGCCTTGATGACAAGGATACTCTCTTCGAGGATCGCATTGTTGTGCCTAAAGGTGACCTCCGTAAAGTCATTATGAACGAGGCTCACAATTCTCTCCTCTCCATCCACCCTGGGAGCACAAAGATGTACCAGGACCTCAAGCAGGCTTATTGGTGGACTCGAATGAAGCGCGAGATTGCTCAGTTCGTGAATGAATGTGATGTCTGCAGAAGAGTGAAGGCAAAACACCAACGACCAGCTAGTCTCCTCCAACCTCTTGCCATTCCAGAATGGAAGTTTGACCACATTGAGATGGACTTCGTGATGGGATTTCCAAAGTCCAAGCGTGGCAATGATGCTATATTCGTTGTCATCGACAAACTCACTAAAGTGGCTCACTTTCTGCCTATCAAAGAGTCTATCACTGCAGCTCAATTGGCGGAGCTTTATACCTCTCGGATTGTCTCTCTGCACGGCATTCCGTGGTTGATCTCTTCAGACCATGGCAGCATCTTTACCTCCAAGTTTTGGGATTCTTTTCAGAAGGCCATGGGCACCAACATCCGTTTCAGCACAGCTTTTCATCCTCAAACTAGCGGTCAAGTCGAGCGTGTCAATCAGATTCTCGAAGATATGCTCAGGGCTTGTGTTATCTCTTTCGGTATGAAGTGGGAAGATTGTCTTCCATATGTCGAGTTCTCCTACAACAACAGTTTTCAAGCAAGTTCGGGCAAGGCCCCATTTGAAATTCTCTATGGCAGGAAGTGACGTACTCCTCTTAACTGGCCAGAGACCAGTGAACGTCAACTTCTTGGAAATGACTTGATCACAGAGGCAGAGGAGATGTGCAAAGTCATTCGGGATAACCTCAAAGCAGCGCAATCGCGCCAGAAGAGCTACTATGATAGTAAGCATCATGATTTGGCTTTCGAGATCGGAGACCATGTTTACCTCCGCCTCTCTCCAATGAAAGGTACTCGTCGCTTCGGTATCAAAGGGAAGCTTGCCCCTAGATACGTGGGTCCTTTCAGGATCGTCAGCAAGAGAGGCGATCTCGCCTATCAACTCGAGCTTCCCTCCAACTTTGCAAATGTGCATGATGTGTTCCATGTCTCTCAGCTTCGCAAGTGCTTCAAGACCCCTGACCGCACCGTCAACTTCGAAGACATTGATCTCCAAGAAGACCTTTCTTATCGTGAGCACCCCATTGCTATTCTTGAAGAAACTGAGCGCAAGACTCGCAATAAGTCAATCAAATTCCTCAAAGTCAAGTGGTCACACCATTCCGACCGTGAAGCCAGCTGGGAACGCGAGGATCACCTCCGTTCAGAGTACCCAGTGTTTTTCCAGTCCTAGATCTCGGGACGAGATCCTTTCATAGTGGTGGAGTGTTGTAACACCCCGGATGTAATTTACCTTATATGTATCCCAACTCTTGCCGTTTCCGGCACTAAGTTATTTTATTTTCCTTGGATTCGGGTTTTTGTCTCCGTGTGTTGTTGCCTTTGTCATGCATCTCATAACATGTCATCATGTGCATTGCATTTGCATACGTGTTCGTCTCATGCATCCAAGCATTTTCCCCGTTGTCCGTTTTGCATTCCGGCGCTCCTATCTCCTCCGGTGCCCCTTTCTACCTCTTTTCGTGTGTGGGGGTTAAACATTTCCGGATTGGACCGAGACTTGCCAAGCGGCCTTGGTTTACTACCGGTAGACCGCCTGTCAAGTTTCGTGCCATTTGGACTTCGTTTGATACTCCAACGGTTAACCGAGGGACCGAGAAGGCCTCGTTTGTGTTGCAGCCCAACACCTTTCCAATTTGGCCCAAAACCCACCAAAAGCCCTTCTATTGTCTAGAGCGTTCGATAACGATCGCGTGGCCGAAAACCGCACCTCATTCTGAGCTTCCTAGCTCCTCCTATCCCTATTTATAGGTCTCCCCTCGAAATTTCCGGGTCTTCTCCTACCCTAACCGTAGTTCTTTTCATCCCCGCCGCCACCAGACAAAATTCCACCGATGGACATGTCCATTTTCACCTTGCCGCTGCCACTTGTCACCGTCTGATTCGCCCGCCCGGGCGACGACAACGCCTGTCTCCGCCGCCGGCCCGCAGCGGCCCGTGGAGGGCCCTCCCGAAGCCCACCGCGCCTCCTCCCCGCCGCTTGGGCGTCCCGCCGCCCGCGGGATCGTCGCGCCGCCTCCGCCGGGTCGCCGCCACCGCAAAGTCCGGCCACCAGAGCAAAGGGCCGCCGAGGCAAGCCCCCGACATCCGCGCCTCGAAGGCCTTCCTCGAGCGTCGCGCGCCCCGCCGTACACCGCCCCACCGGCGACCCGCGTCGCCCCGGCCTCCCTCGACCCCGGCAGCATCTCCGGCGACCTCGGTGTCCACTCTGGTGAACAGCTCCGACGACCTCGGGAAGCGTGCAATCGGGATCTGGATCTGAGACAATCTCCTCGGTTGACTTTTATCCTCGAAACCCTAATCTTTTTGCAAACTTTGGCATGCCGTAACTTTGCATCCGTAGCTTCGATTTGCGCGTGTAGCATATCAAAATGTTCGTCTCAAAGAGTACATCATTTCATCTCATTGCATCATTTTAAGTTCTATGTGATAAACTTGTCAGATCTGTTTCATCAAATAGCTATTTGTCATTTTTTGCCATGTTTAATGTGTGCATGATATGCTCCTGAGCTCTACATGAGTTTTGTTATATGTCATGCCATCTTTACATAGGTTCTTACCATGTATTTTTGTGATATGTGTGGTGACTAGCACAAGCTTGCAAAGTAGCGTAATCGGTAATGCTGATTTCAGGGACTTAGAATTTCACTAAGTCCTTGTTCTGTTTTTGTCGTTATGCCATATGTTCATGTTGTTGCCTAGTGATCCGTGCCTCTTTTTAGGATGACCAGTAAGGATGTTTTGTTAAAATTGTGGTGCTCTATCCATCCATGTCTTTGCTTGCATTTATGGAGCAACCTAGCTTGAGTAAATGAAGCTCTATTTTTGCTATATCGTGAATCCTGGCAGATTGTTGACTTGTTAGCGATTTTGGCGAGGATATTGCTATTGATGCGTGCATGCTATGTTGTTGTTTTTGCCATGTCTAGCTTATATGCCATGTATTATTGATGGGTGTATGCTTAGTTTGTCATGCCATGCTCTGTAGTGAGTGCATCGAGCTTGTAAACATGCCTACTCGTTAACTGATTTGCATGCTCCAGTTTTTCACGAAGTCTGAGATCTGTTTATGTTTTTGCCATGTTCACATGCTTGCAATTATATTTTCTTATCCTTTTTGGCTCAAGGTCACTAAGGGACTTTTTTTAAGTGCTTTGAGTAGCTTCACGCCATGCCTTGCTTTGCCATGTTAAGTTCCTGTAGCATGTAGTTTTCATGCTCTAAAGTGTGCTTCCTGATGTTCAATTCCATACTTGTGTTAATTTCACCAAGTCTGAAACCTGTTACCATTTGTACTTTTGCCATGCTTGTTTGAACCTGATAATGGACGAATTAGCTGTAGCTCAGTGTTCATCTTTTGTCAAGCATCATGAGTGGATCCCTGCCATGTATTTTGTTGTCATGTTTGAGTGTTGTAGCATATTTATCTTGATGCATTTAGTTGGTCACTTGCTGATTATCGCAGACCGGTGCCATATTTATTTTGCTTGCCATTTCCAAACCGTGCATCCGATTCCGGTGATCTTTATATCGATTTCAACCGAAATCACCTCACCTTTCCAGTGGCACTCTTGGGTTTCCGATTTGAGGCCAGGTTCAATCATTCCTTGTCCAATCTTGCATATGCATCACATACCGCATCCCGCATATCATACCATGTTTGCATCATGTTGTTTGAGCATTACACGTGGTTGATTGTGTTCCTTTTGATTGTTTGTCTTTTTTGGGTAGAGCCGGGAGACGAGTTCGCGAACGAGGAGCCCGTTGAGTTTGCTTACGAGGATTAAGTCAACTCTGACAACTTTGTAGGCAAGATGATCATACCCTCGAAATCACTTCTATCTTTGCTTGCTAGATGCTCGCTCTTTTGCTATGCCTATGCTGCGATACCTACCACTTGCATATCATGCCTCCCAAATTGCCATGTCAAACCTCTAACCCACCATGTCCTAGCAAACCGTTGATTGGCTATGTTACCGCTTTGCTCAGCCCCTCTTATAGCGTTGCTAGTTGCAGGTGAAGATTGGAGATCGTTCCTTGTTGGAACCTTGTTTATTGTTGGGATATCACTATATTAACTTGTTATCTTAATGCACCTATATACTTGGTAAAGGGTGGAAGGCTCGGCCTTTTGCCTAGTGTTTTGTTCCACTCTTTTCGCCCTAGTTTCCGTCATATCAGTGTTATGTTCCCGGATTTTGCGTTCCTTACGTGGTTGGGTTATAATGGGAACCCCTTGACAGCTCGCCTTGAATAAAACCCCTCCAGCAATGCCCAACCTTGGTTTTACCATTTGCCACCTAGCCTTTTTTTCCCTTGGGTTTTCGGAGCCCAAGGGTCATCTTATTTAAACCCCCCGGGCCAGTGCTCCTCTGAGTGTTGGTCCAAACAGAGACACTTGCATCGCCACCTCAGGGAAACTTGAGGGTTGGTTTTAGTTGTACGTAGTGTTCATCTGAGTGTGCCCTGAGAACGAGATATGTGCAGCTCCTATCGGGATTTGAAGGCACATTTGGGTGGTGTTGCTGGACTTGTTTTACCATTGTCGAGGATGTCTTGTAAAACCGAGATGCCGAGTCTGATCGGAATGTCTCGGGAGAAGGAATATCTCGGGAGCCCGTTGAGTTTGCTTATGAGGATCAAGTCAACTCGGACAACTTTGTAGGCAAGATGATCATACCCTCGAAATCACTTCTATCTTTGCT
Organism: Triticum aestivum; assembly: GCF_018294505.1. Classification (NCBI taxonomy): domain Eukaryota; kingdom Viridiplantae; phylum Streptophyta; class Magnoliopsida; order Poales; family Poaceae; genus Triticum; species Triticum aestivum. Next base: position 232,442,248 of record NC_057803.1, read on the forward strand.
TGCTAGATGCTCGCTCTTTTGCTATGCCTATGCTGCGATACCTACCACTTGCTTATCTTGCCTCCCAAATTGCCATGTCAAACCTCTAACCCACCATGTCCTAGCAAACCATTGATTGACTATGTTACCGCTTTGCTCAGCCCCTCTTATAGCATTGCTAGTTGCAGGTGAAGATTGGAGGTCGTTCCTTGTTGGAAGCTTGTTTATTGTTGGGATATCACTATATTAACTTGTTATCTTAATGCACCTATATACTTGGTAAAGGTTGGAAGGCTCGGCCTTTTGCCTAGTGTTTTGTTCCACTCTTGCCGCCCTAGTTTCCATCATATCGATGTTATGTTCCCGGATTTTGCGTTCCTTACGCGGTTGGGTTATAATGGGAACCCCTTGATAGTTTGCCTTGAATAAAACTCCTCCAGCAATGACCAACCTTGGTTTTACCATTTTCTACCTAGCCTCTTTTTCCCTTGGGTTTTCGGAGCCCAAGGGTCATCTTATTTAAACCCCCCCGGGCCAGTGCTCCTCTGAGTGTTGGTCCAAACAGAGCCACTTGCAGCGCCACCTCGGGGAAACTTGAGGGTTAGTTTTAGTTGTACGTAGTGTTCATCTGAGTGTGCCCTGAGAACATGATATGTGCAGCTCCTATCGGGATTTGTCGGCACATTCGGGCGGTGTTGCTGGACTTGTTTTACCATTGTCGAGGATGTCTTGTAAAACCGAGATGCCGGGTCTGATCGGAATGTCTTGGGAGAAGGAATATCCTTCGTTGACCGTGAGAGCTTGTGATGGGCTAAGTTGGGACTCCCCTGCAGGGATTTGAACTTTCGAAAGTTGTGCCCGCGGTTATGGGCAGATGGGAATTTGTTAATGTCCGGTTGTAGATAACATGAAACTCAACTTAAATTAAAATGAACCAACCGCATGTGTTACCGTGATGGTCTCTTCTCGGCAGAGTCCGGGAAGTGAACACGGTGTTGGAGTAATGCTTGTCGTAGGTTGCTATAGGATCACTTCTTGATCATAGTTCTTCGTTCGTTCTTTGCCTTCTCTTCTCTCTCTCTTTTGCGAACAGGTTAGCCACCATATTTGCTAGTCGCTTGCGAAGCTCCACATATTACCTTGCCTTACCTATAAGCTTAAATAGTCTTGATCGCGAGGGTGCGAGATTGCTGAGTCCCCGTGACTCACAGATTACTTCCAAAACCAGATGCAGGGACCGATGATACCGTTCCATACAATGCGCTTGAGCTCAAGTGGGAGTTCGATGAAGACTCTCGCCGTTACTATGTGTCTTTCCCAGATGATCAGTAGTGGTGCCCAGTTGGGGCGATCAGGAGCCGTGTCACATGTGGGGGTTGATCTTTTATTTTGGTACCGTAGTCGGACCATGAGTGTATTGGATGATTGTAATGTTATTCATGTATTTGTGTGACGTGGAGAGTGTAAGCCAACTATGTACCTTTACCCCTTTTATCTATTTACATGGGTTGTTATGAAGATTACCTTACTTGCGACATTTCTTTCAATGCGGTTATGCCTCTAAGTCATGCTTCGACACGTAGGAGATAGCCGCATCGAGGGCGTTACAACCCGAGACCATCTCCTTTTATTTACAAGCGTCAGTTTTACAAGCGGTTTTGGTTGGAAAACGACGATCCAATCACGGCCTAAGATGAAGAGTTGGTCGGAAGATCATATGGTTTCACGTCTAACCTACCCGACTTGTCGTATAGGCTATGAATGAAACATAAGACGATGAAATTCTTAAGAACGGAAACAACAGAAGAGGATGATTTTCCTAACAAGCAAATCACGGGCATTAGATCGACATGCAAAACAATACGAAGCATTATTCTCAGGAGGCACGGTGAACAGCTCGTGATGCTGCATGCCACAACATTCCAAGCTCAACTTTGCAATCAAACACAAGGCCTGGCATTACATAGACAATATTCAGAACAAACTCTTAAAATATCTTACATAAGTCAACATTCATGTGACTATGCATCTCAGCAGAGTAGATATTTACTTTTGAACTGAAGACAAGAATAGGAAAAAACAATCAACGTTGCTCACAGCAAATGGTGCCCCACTCAAAAATATCAAATGCATGTCTTCTAGCTAACATCAAGTAGCAAAAATTGACAAGGTTTTCCAATTCCAATATATAACTAATGTCAACTTTGACAAGCTTTTCCCATTCAAAATATGTAATGCCTATGATTGTGGAACGAGCAGGGTTTGTCATCTGATAGTCCGGTGGCTCAAGGTGACAACGAATGATTAGAGAACCATTCGATGTATTGTGCATGATGTGAAGTATTATGGAGGACACGAACCATCTGAACATTTTGTGTAGTTCCACTAAAATCAAGCTGAGCATCCCTCTAGATTTCGTATTTATATGCTGCCAGAAAACAAAGACACATCAGCAGACACATGAATATTGGCCCCAGTGTGAACCCACCAATCGGTGGACTAACAAACTGAAAGTACGGTAAATAGATTACCATACCCAGATGCCCCATCATTGTTGCTTAGAGTGACATTGACAGACTTGGAGTCCTGTCCTGGCTTCTTGGTACTTGTTTGGGCACTTGTTCGCCCAGTGTTCCTATGAACCACAAGTAAAGCAGCCATCTCTATTTTTGTCTTTCTTCTTACCCTTCTTAATGGCCAGCGCTGGCAGCACCATTCAAACATATAGTCTGGTGGCTCAAGGTGACGACGAATGATTAGAGAACCATTCGATGTATTGTGCATGGTGAAGTATTATGGAGGACACAAACCATCTGGACATTTTGTGCAGTTCCACTAAAATCAAGCTGAGCATCCCTGTGGATATCGTATTTATATGCTGCAAGAAAACAAATACACAGCAGCACACACATGAGTATTGGCCCCAGTGTCAACCCACCAATCGGTGGACTAACAAACTGAAAGTACGGTAAACAGCTTACCATACCCAGATGCCCCATCATTGTTGCTTAGAATGACATTGACAGATTTGGAGTCCTGTCCTGGCTTCCTGTACTTGTTTGGGCACTTTTTTTCCAGTGCACTCCACGTGTTGTAGAGTTTCCTATGCTCTCTACAGACTAGTCATGTCACCATCATCTACTAATACTCTGTAAAGCTTCTCGATCATTCCTTGTGTAATGTAGTGCAAACAGTGACTGCTTCTTTCTGCAAAGTGGTAAGACCAACTGGACCCACTAATCTAGCAGTTTGCCTTAGACACATTGGCTCCTTTTGTGCAGTTCAACTAAAATCAAAGTTGGAATAAAACCGAGCTTTAGTTTTGATATCCCTGTAAGCAACAAAAGGTATAAGGGAAACAATTACTGAGAAATAACGGTTGATGACTTGTACTCCCAGAAGAAAAACATCAAATGATCTACCTTATCTTAATCGGAAAGGAAGTAGGAGAGTAGCAATTCTCAATCTGTGTGATTCATTCATATTAACTAAGACATTATCTTAACAATGCCCTGTTTCAACATGTATAAAGAACGACAAAGCAGAAAAGTATCATTCCTAAAACAATGCGACTGATTCATTTTAACAGAGACATTATCTTAACAATACCTTGGTTAAACATGTAGAAAGAACTACAAAGCAGGATAGTACCATTTGTAAAACACTGTAACTGATATATAATAACAGAGACATTATCTGAACAATACATTTCTTAAACATGTACTCAGGCCGATCCCTAACAGAAATGGTACTCCCTCCGATCCCTAACAAGAGTTGTAGTTTTGAACTAAGATTCAGTAGTTAATTCTGAGGAAAATTGGTATTTACCTTTCAAGACAAGATTTGAAGCAACTCATGAGGAAGACCTGAGAGAGATCTCAACACATATATGGAAATCCGGTCGCATTTTGTGCAGTTCCACCAAAATTAAGCGAAGCAAAATGTCGCAATAGCAACAAGTTGAATAGATATCCCTGTTTTAACAGAGGCAAAAAAGGAATCAATTACTGGCCAATAAAGGAGGATGAAACATGCGGCCACAAAAATGGTAATCCCACCAATCCCTAACAAGTGTTGCAGTTTTGAAATAAGACACAGTTGTTAATTCTGAGAGTGGCATTGCTTAATTTTACCAGCGACATTAGATTAACAAAAAGCATAAACAGTTCCAGGGGAGAGTGGGCACAACAACAACATGTGCTTCTATCTACTTACAAAGGGGGTGATGCAGAGTTTGTTGTAACAAAGCAACAAGCATAATGTCTGGGTTGGTCCCATTTTTGTTCACTAATTAATGGGAAAAGAAAGCAATACAATAGCTTCAATTCAACATTTATTTAAAATAGTACCAATACAAATAGCACATCATCTCAAAACACACTGCACGATCATCTGGATGAAGGCAAGTACCAACCTGTCATGACGCACACAAGATCACGTAAGATTCTGCCAACACAAATAGGAAATCCAATCTTGTTTTGTGCAGTTACTCTGAAATCAAGTAAAGTCGCCGGTGTGACATTTAAGTTTTCTATAGCAACAAGTTTAATAGATATCCCTAATTTAACAGAGGCAAAAAAGGAAACAATTACTACCAATAAAGGAGAATGAAACATGCGGCCACAAAAAGAAGCATCTACCTTATCTTGACGGAAAACAAAGTATAGGATAGTAGCATTTCTAAAACGGTTGCATTGATTCATATTAACAGAGAAATTCTCTTAAAATAGTTCAGTAGTTAATTCTGAGAGTCGCATTGCTAAGATACAATAGCTTCAATTCAACATTTATTTAAAACAGTACCAATACAAGTAGCACAACATCTCAAAACACACTGCACGATCATGTGGATGGGTCATGGGACATGCCAGCACCATGTGCATCCACACATATAAATGGGTGATGCAGAGTATGTAGCCAAGCAGCATATCTGCGTTGGTCCCATATTTGTTCTCTTTGAAACTTTTTCTGATGTGAGGGCAGCAAATCTAGTCCTGCACAAACTACCTGACCCCCTAGTTTCTTTCCCTTTTCAATAAAGAGTTCGGTTCCTTACATATGTGTGTACTGGATTACCCCCTTTTTCCCTTTTCGACCAACAAAGTGGTTGGATAGCTAGTCTATACTACTTTCCCTCCCTCCTTTCCTCATTGAACCACGTCCTAGATTCATGCTCCACCCCACCGCACCCTTCTTTCCTCTTTGAACCAAGACCTAGATTCGACTACAGAATGAAAAAGATCAGCATGCAGCTAGACCAATGACGGTTTCAAAGAAACTTATACGTCAGGGTCATCGGGATGTGGCAAGGCATGCGGCGGGAGGTCGGATCTGCCCATACTACGTACGACAGCGAGGAAGAAGGGTTCGGTGGCCCTCCCACACAGGCGCTAGTTGAAAGAGAAAAGCGCAACCAGCAGTGGATTGCCTCCCTTGCCGAAGGCGATAGAGTGAATGTTGCACCTCCTCCCCTTCCCGGTGCGATGGGATCCGGACGCTTCTTTCGCCAGCTGTGAGGGGGGTGAGAGAGACAGAGGCCACAACATAGTCTTGTTTAGATCTGGTGAAGAGGGTGAGAGACAGTGAATATAGCAAACCCTAGCAAAGGAACGTTGAGCCTCCAGCGTGTATATATATATATATATATATATGTAGTGCGGCGAGAGTGTGGACAGTGCAAACCCTAGCGAACAAGCGCTGAAGTCAGGTGCACTGAAGTCAGGTGGGCCAGCCACATTTTGGGCCCACCTGTCATAATCCCAAAGGCAGGTGCACTGAAGTCAATGAAGTTGTGTCCATATAGTACTCGTGTATACGACTAATATATAGTGCAGTGGTTTTCTTATTCTCTCTATAAAAATCATTTTAAATTGTGTAAATATGAAACGAAACTCTTTATTTAACGTACCAGTGAAGAAATCTATTGTCCATGTGTCCTGGTCGCACTTCCTGTCCTTCACGTGCGGTACACTACCCTCCCTTAAGTGAACAACCACACATGCACCAAATTATCGGAAACGGGTGAGAGTGTGTACAAACAAAGAATTTTAATTTCAATTATCGGAAAGGTTTGAGAGTATGTACAGTTTGCCATCTCTAATAATTATGGTTTGTTGTGTTCGGCCTAAACTTGGTCAAACTTTACAAAGTTTGACTTCAGTCAAATCTAATATGCGGAGTAAATAAAAATGGAGAGCTACTACGTCCATCCGGGTTCTTAGTCCACACCATTTTTTTAATCAAAGTTAATAGATGGACAAATAAAATTACAGGGGAGCTGGAGACAAAGTTGTGATAAGGCTTAGAAATCAATACAAAACTTATGCTCTTAGTACCAACGTCGATCCTTCTTCGAGGAAACATTTGGTTCATAGCCAATTGTGTGATAAAATTGCACTAACGTGAAAGACGACTACGTCTCCAATGCAACCAAGGTGAACTGACGAATGATATCATCTTTGTGGATAACAAGCAAAGAGCACTGATGGAAGACAGCTTGTTTTTCATTGAAGATCGATCAGCTTCACCATGAGGCGCAACGACGAGCATCGATAGGTCATCATGGTGATGCATCATCCATTTGGCATCAAGTTTGGGTGAGGCACCTATGAAGTTAGACAAATCCACACTGTGGTTTGTTTCTTCTCAGTAGTCAAGCTCGAGGAAGGAAGAACCACGTGGCAGAAGACAGTGAGGCAGAACAACAATGGCCATCCAATTTTGTGCAGTTCCACTAAAATTGAGGAAGACATGCCCGGGTATGGAGATACGCATCGCTGTTTCCAAAAATATAAAAAAGGGATATAGTGTTGTTACTTTGTTTTACAATATTAACAATGACATCTCATTTGTCAATAAGAATTATGAAAAGTACACCAACAAACAGAAGCATCATGATTATCTTGATTGGAACTAAACCAGGATACCCGAGAAAAAAGCATTTCTTCATTTAACCAGCGATAGTATTAGATTAGCAGCAACAATAGGAGCATTTGGACAATGACCGCACAACCACCATGTACTTTTTGTCGAAACTACATGTATACCTCCACCGAGGCATAAATGAGGACAACTTTTCGAGTGGCATTTCCTCTATAATAGTAGGTGATGTTGGACTAGCCGACGAACCCTAGCTACTATACATGGGGAGCTGGGGAGTAGTCGCATAGAAGAAAACCCGCATGCAGTGACCTGGGGAGCTGGACCAGTACAAGAAGTTATACCTCAGGTGGGCGAGACATCGCTTTGGCGGGCGGGTGGGATCTGCCCACATGACGACAGCGAACAAGGGCGTGGAGGACCTTCGTCCGCGCTAGCGCCGGCTCCAAGAGGACGGTGCGCATTGGCTTCCTCCATCACCGACGGCGACAATGTTAACGCTGCACCTCCTCACTCCCTCAGTGGACGGGATTCGGCCTGATCTATGACCACCGGTGAGGAGAGAGATAGTGTGGACACTGTCATCTTGTTTTGATATGGAGAGGATGAGAGAGCGAGACGCGAGGAACTCTATCAAACAAGAGGCTATAATGGAGTAAAACAATCTCTCCATAGCAGTGGTTTTAAATAGAATACGCGCATTCCCGGAAAAAAGAAATGAAAACTGGTGGACAATTTTTTAATGTACCGAGAAAGAAAACTCGATCAAAAACACGGCCCCGCTTCCAGGCCGCGAGAGTCGTCGCGCACACACACGTAGACATAGACATGCATATCCGTGTTTATGTAAAATTCCATTTCCATATCCATCTCCAATCATATTTGTCAAACTGGCACATTATTTACGTTGTTAATTATATACGCGGCAATATTAACGTACAACATCTCTTGTTTGCGGGCGTCCGGACCGCTGCCACGGTCGCTCCTAACCAACCCGAACCCTCTTCATCACCCGCGCGTGCTTCCCGCCCGAAACGGTCACTGCCACATTCATGCTCGGCCAGAGTGGACGCGACCTCTCACTAGCGTCGGCATTGAAGCGGCGCGCCGGCCGAGAGAGCGTCGCCCGCGCCGCTTCCTGGTGCACGCGACTTCTCCGTGTTCAAAGGTCGCAATAGCCGGCCAAAACATGCATGCAAAAAGTTCTTGGGAGTCCGTTCTATAGCTAGCTGTCCTCCCCCAATTCGTCAATCTCTTCCAGTAGTACTAGTACTCCATGGCGCGTTCCATCGACAAGCAGGCTGGAAAGTTATCATATACCCAGTTTGCGATGAGTGGCATGCCGAGCGACCGTGTGGGGTCGAGCCATGGAGGAGGGTGAGACACGAACGCGACAGACATGATTTAAACGTTGGTTTTGCTCGATGGCGCAATCCAACGAAACAAAACATTGGTTTCTCTCCGTTTCCATATTTTCTCTGGAAAAACAGATACTTTCCACTCCATTTTCATTCCTACTCCAAGGTTGCCCCGTTACAACATTCCATCAAATACAAAGAAAAACTAACACGCATGTTGATGCATCTCAATGATTCACATACATAGCCAATATTTACTTCACAACTAAAGACAAAAGTTGTGAGAGCGTGTACGAAAGAAAAACTACTGATGGGGTCACTACGACTTAAACCCTAAACCCTAAACAGGATTTAATTTCCTGGCCAGGTAGAACCTCTCGAAGGAAAGACGGCTGGCACCCTCGGATCATATGATGCTTTTGTGCAGTTCCACTAAAATTGAGCTGAGCATCCCCGATGGCAAATATATTGAAGAAGTATGATTAGAATAATAGTACTGGCACTAGTTCATGAGACATAAACTCATCACAAGTAGAAGCCGGTAGAAGTAGAGAAAGATCGACATGGAGATGGAGTTACGTGGGGAGCTGCGGCAGTGGAGCAAGCCGGCTCCAAAAGGAAGATGGACTACCTGGGACGTCGGGCTGTAGCTAGAAGGGCGGTTGGGACGCGGCATCGGCCCATACCACGGTAACCCACGACTGGGACGCACCGACTGTGGATTTTCTCCCTCGCCGATGTCGACCGCGTCTATGCAGAACATTGTTCCCTTGCAGGATCAGCCCGGATATGTGACCAGCGGTGTGGTCACCGTCGTTCTATGCTTGTGAAGAGAGCAACCCAAGCAAGCAGGCTTGTATCTTAGGCTCCTGCTAGTGTATATATAGTGGTTTTCTTTTTCTCTCCATATCAACCATTTTATATTGCGTACGTGTCATTGAAGAGTGAAATGATGGTTGCTTCTTCCGACTAGCTTACTGTGTGATTTGACCGCTCCTTTAGTGGCCCCTACACGTACTCCCCCTACGTGTATGCAACAGTCACACGTACACATGGACGCAAAAACGCGTGTGATGCCCTAATGCATGCATGTCCGAGCACACGACGGAACACACACGGTCATGCTCAAGTGCTCAACCTACACGTTCATGCACACACATACTCAGCCAGGGTGAGCTAGTGACTGTATAAACACCGGAAAATGTACATATTGAGTGCAATGAGCGTATTATGAAGTCCACTGACTGTATTTTTACAAATATACAGTGACAGACAGTGTATTTATCTCGTTTGAAATTAAGCAATATTAACCGGAGAGGAGGCAGTATGGACTAGCATTACTTTGTTGTGTCCCGTCAACTTGCCGAACGTGGAGAAGCTTGCAAGATGGGAGAAGCTTGCGCACGGTGGCTCGCAGGACAAGGAGAAACTTTTGACTAATGCAATCTCTCCTTCGCTCAGGCAGTTGATGTGCAACCGTTAATTCGGTGTCAGATTGCCAGAAGCATACACTGTACTAGTACTATTATTGTTGCACTTCCCGAAGAGGCGAACAGCCAAGCGCAATGTTTACTAGTACTAGTACTACTACTATAGTCTATAGAGGTATGTACTATACTAGTACTAGGAACCGGATGGAGGAGCGTCTGCACTCTTATTATATTTTTAAAATGTGATAAAGCAATCTTCAACACATTTGGTTCTCTTCGAGGGTTCTCGCATGTGATAATGGAAGTTGATTGCATGGAACACTCGCCACAATTCTCGCTTAATTCTGGCTCATATCCTATTACAAATTGGAGCGCTCGGTAATATTTCCTCTTTTTTTGTTATTCAGCATGTAAACAGGTCAGCAAACCTTGCGGCGCATCTTTGTGCGAACCATGCTTGCTGCACTTTGAATGTGGCTGAGAGCTGGCTTGAAGAAACACCTCGCTTCCTACTTATTTTTTTGCGGGGTACCTCGCTTCCTAGTGACCAGTGACTTGGCTGATCGTCCTAAGAATGCTTATATATGAATAAAGCTCTCTCATTTACAATAACACCCACGATGCGGCTATATCTCCCACGTGTCGGAGCACGACTTAGAGGCATAACCGCATAGTAGGCATGTCGCAAGAGGGGTAATCTTTACACATCCCATGTACTGAATATGAAAGGGATAAAGAGTTGGCTTACAATCGCCACTTCACACAATACATAAATATAGCATGGCATCATCCAGAATACAATCAAGGTCCGACTACGGAACCAAATAAAGAAAATCAACCCCTAATGCTAGATCCCCGATCGCCCCAACTGGGCTCCACTACTGATCGTCTGGAAAAGACACATAGTAACGTCCTGAATCCTCGTCGAACTCCCACTTGAGCTTGGTTGCGTCACCTGCACTGGTATCATCGTCACCTGCAACTGGTTTTGGAAGTAATCTGTGAGTCACGGGGACTCAGCAATCTCACACCCTCGCGATCAAGACTATTTAAGCTTATGGGTAGGAAAAGGTAGTGAGGTGGAGCTGCATCAAGCACTAGCATATATGGTGGCTAACTTACGCAAATGAGAGCGAGAAGAGAAGCAAAGCACGGTCGTGAACTAGAAGTGATCCTAAAACTAGTTACGTTCAAGCATAACACGAGACCGTGTTCACTTCCCGTGCTCCGCCGAGAAGAGACCATCACGGATACACACGCGGTTGATGCATTTTAATTAAGTTAAGTGTCAAGTTTTCTACAACCAGACATTAACAAATTCCCATCTGCACATAACCGCAAGCACGGCTTTCAAAAGTTCAAAACCCTGCAGGGGTGTCCCAACTTAGCCCATCACAAGCTCTCACGGTCAACGAAGGATATTCCTTCTCCTAGGACGACCCGATCAGACTCGGAATCCCGGTTACAAGACATTTTGACAATGGTAAAACAAGACCAGCAAAGCCTCCTGAATGTGCCGACAAATCCCGATAGGAGCTGCACATATCTCGCTCTCCGGGCACACCGGATAAGAAATCCGTACAACTAAAACCAAAACTCTAGTTTCCCCGAGGTGGCGCTGTAAGGGGCTCTAGTTTGGACCAACACTTAGAGGAGCACTGACCCGGGGGGGTTTAAAATAAAGATGACCCTTGAGTCTGCAGAACCCAAGGGAAAAAGGCTTAGGTGGCAAATGGTAAAACCAAGGTTGGGCCTTGCTGGAGGATTTTTATTCAAAGCAAACTGTCAAGGGGTTCCCATTATAACCCAACCGCGTAAGGAACGCAAAATCAAGGAACATAACACCGGTATGACGGAAACTAGGGCGGCAAGAGTGGAACAAAACACCAGGCATAAGGCCGAGCCATCCACCCTTTACCAAGTGTATAGGTGCATTAAAGTAAACAAGATATAACAATGATATCCCAACAATAAACATGTTCCAACAAGGAACAAACTCCATCTTCACCTGCAACTAGCAACGCTATAAGATGGGCTGAGCAAAGCGGTAACATAGCCAAACAACGGTTTGCTAGGAAAGGTGGGATAGAGGCTTGTCATGGAAATATGAGAGGCATGATATAGCAAGTGGTAGGTGTCACAGCATAGCAAAAGAGCGAGCAGCTAGCAAGCAAAGATAGAAGTGATTTCGAGGGTATGGTCATCTTGCCTGCAAAGTTCTCAGAGTTGACGAAAGCTTGATCCTCGTAAGCATACTCAATGGGTTCCTCGATCACGTATTCGTCTCCCAGTTCTACCCAAAGCAAGAACACAAGCAAAGGAAACAACAATCAACCACGATGCAATGCGCAAGCAACATGATGCAAAACATGGCATGAGATGCGGGATGTGATATGCAATACATATGCGTGCTCCGGAAGGAAAAGATTGATCAAGGCATCAACTTGTCAAACCAAGTGTGCCTCTGGAAAGATGAGTTGATTTCGGTTGAAATCGATATAAAGATCACTGGAATCGGATGCACAGTTCGCAAATGGCAAGCAAAACAAGAATGGCACAATTCTGTTATTAACAGCACAATGCCAACTAGAATGCAACAAGAAACTAAGCTACTGCACTCCAACATAGAGACAGAGCACATGGCTATGATCTGCTCAAGATGCTTGACAAAAGATGAACATTGAGCTACGGCTAAATCACACAAGAGCAGGTTCAAACAAGCATGGCAAAAGAGCAAAAGATATCAGCATCACAGACTTAGTGAAAATACTAACATGTCAGGAATTGACATCAGGAAGCAATGTTTAGAGCAAGATAGCAACATGCTACAGGAACATAACATATCAATACAAGGCATGGCATGGATCTACTCAAATCATATAACAAACGTCCCTTACTGACCATAAGCCAAAAAGGATCATAAGATATGATGGCACCCATGTAAACATAGCAAGTTTCGTTAACAGATTCAGACTCAGCAGAAAACTGGACATGGCATCAACAGAATTATGAAGGCATGTTTGTGAGCTCGATGCACTCAACACAAGGCATTGCATGACAAACTAATCATACTAACAGCAAGAAGACATGTTCATGAAGCTAACCAAAGTAAGAACAAACTCATAGCTGCATGGATCAACTACAACAACCTTGGCAAAATTGATTAACATGTAAACAATCTGCCAGGAACATTATATAGCAAAAGTAGAGCAAGATTGAGTCATGCCAGGGCACTCCATAATTGCAAACAAGGGCATGGATGGATAGAGCACAACCATATGTCAAAATCATCCTGACATAACATACTCTAAAGAAGCATGGATCTCTCTGTAGAAACATGAATACATGGTATAAAAATAACAGCAGAGTAAAGACTTAGTGAAATTCTAAGTCCCTGAAATCAGCAATATCACGAGAGCTACTTTGCATGCCCGTGCTAGTCATCACATTGATCGCAAAAATACATGGCATACACCCCTGTAAAGATGGCATGGCATAGCACAAAACACATGTAGAGCTCATGCCCATATGCAGCACACAATAATCATGGCAAAAATGACAAATGCTCAAGATCTGCCAAATAACATGAACTAACATTTTATAGCACTCTTGCATCAACAATTTGGGCATCAAGATGGACTCAAACGAGCATTGCACAATGGAACAAAATAAAGAGCACATCATGATGAACATTTTGATATATCATGCATGAAAAATGGAGGTACGGATGAGGAGGTATGGCATGATGAACAGGTCTATAGAATGTAAGAATTTAGGGACTTAGGCAAAATTCTCGGGGTCAACCTCATTTGGATCTGGATCTGAGGATTTCGTCGGAAAGGAAGGAGAGGTGGTGGCCGGCGGGGCTCGGGGCGACGCCGGTGAGGAGGCTCCGGCCGGATCTGGCCGCTCCCTTGCCGGATCCTGCCGGCCGGAGATGGGGCACCGGCCGGGGAGGTGTGCGGCGGCGCGGGGGTGCCCGCGGGCGTCGGCGAAGAACAGGGCGGCGGCGGCGGTGCGCGCCGGTGATGAAGGCGATGGCAGCGGGGATCGGCGGCGAGGCGCGACAGGGAGCCGGGTGGCGCACGGGAATCACCGACGAGGCACGGCAGGGAGCCGAGCGGCGTGCGGGGGCTTGGGCGCTCAGGCCCGGTCGCGGCTCGGGCAGGCCGGCCTCGGGCCTCGCGGGCCGACGGCGGGCGCGGAGGAGAGAGAGGGAGGCGGCCGATGACGTGGCGGCGGCGGGTTGGAGGAGAGCGGCGGCGGAGCGACGTGGCGGTCTGCCATTGGTCCGCGCGACGTGTCCGGTGGACATGTCCGGCACAGATGGACGTGTCCGGCGGTGCGGTGGAGAAGGGGCTAGGGTTTGTACTGCGCGAAAAAGGAAGGGGAGGACATATTTATACATAGAAGGAGGTGGGAGTGTCCAAATGAGGTGAGGTTTTCGGCCACGCGATCGTGATTGAACAACCGAGAGGATGGAGGGGTTTTGGATGGGTTATTGGGCCACTTTGGAGGGCTGTTGCGCTGCAACACACACGGGGCATTTACGGTCCCCTGGTTAACCGTTGGAGTATCAAACGGACTCCCAATGGCACAAAACTTGACAGGCGGTCTACCGGTGGTGTACCAAGGCCGCTTGGCAAATCCCGGTCCATTCCGAGAATGTTTAACACCCACTCACGAAAAGATACAAAAGAGTACGCCGGAGGACGTAGGAGTGTCGGATTGCAACGGACAACAGGGAAAATGCTCGGATGCATGAGACGAACATGTATACAAATGCGATGCACATGATGACATGATATGAAATGCATGACATGAACAAAATGCAAAATGAAGACAGAACCCAACCACGAAGGAATATCATATCGCATCTCCGGAAAAGGCAAGAGTCGGAGTACAAATATGGAAAGTTGTATCCGGGGCGTTACATTTACCTGCAAAAAAGATTAAGCCATATTAACCATAAAGGAGGGAGTATGGACTAGCACTACTTGTTGGTCTGTCCCGTCAACTCGCAGAACAAGGAGAAGCTTGCAGGACAAGGTGAAGCTCGCTTACGCCTTTTGACTAATGCAATGTACCCTCGCCCAGGCGGTGGACATGCATTAGTTCATTCGGTGTCAGATTGCGAGAGGCATACACTGTACTAGTACTGAACATGCGGAGTACCATCATTGTTTGACTTCACGAAGAGGCGAAGAGCCAAGACCAAGGTTTAGTAGTACGAGTAGTACTACTACGAGAAGCGCATGGTGGAGCCTCTGTACTCTTATTTTTTAATCTTTGATAAAGTACACATTTATTCCGAAGAAGGGCGGAAAACGGCAGCCCAACATGTAATAATGATATTGATCAACCATGCTCGAATATATCTTGGCCTCCATGCGAGCCCGTCTGTGTGTTCTCGCTCCTCGTCTCTCTCAAGGAACGACGGGTTGGCCATTTTGCCATCAATTGAGATCGCTTTGCTCACACTCCGGTCCCACATGTCTGTGATATGCCAAGAGGAGGTGCGTTGACCGACTGGCCATACACGTACTTGGTTTTGCACCTTCATACTACTCCTCCCTCCATCACAGTTTACAGGGTGCGCTTCGTTATGATGCATTTCTCTCAGTGCATTTCCACCACTAGAGAAACTTTAGATGCGTTTGGTTTAATGCTCAATTAATTAGGGCGTGGTAACCGCAATTTTCTCTCAATGTAGTACTACAGAGTGGAGTAAGTGCATGCATGTGTGTACCCGGGGTGGAAGCACTGCATGCATGTGTGTACGCATTATTTCCTCTAGTAATAGACGCCGTGCTATAACTACCAATGCTATTTTTCAGGATGATCGCTTGTTGCCTTGGTCCCAGAGATTTGCTCTTTTTCTGAGTGCGCTTTATAAACAATGACAGATGGAGTAGTATGAGAGGATTCAAAGAAGAGCGTATTGATGGTTGCTTCTTCCGAGCAACTTACAGTGGGAAAGGTGGGGCTTATGATTTGACTTCTCATTACTCACTATTAATGCGGCGCAACGACCGTCTGAGTCTCCCATGCGGCTGTGCACTACCCGCTTGGTTCTTAAATATACTCTGGAGTATTTGTCTTTCTAGAGATTTCAACGAGTGACTACTCAAATATTTGTCTTTTTAGAGATTCAAATGGACTACTACATACAGATGTATATAGACATATTTTAGAGTGTAGATTCACTCATTTTGCTCCATATGTAGTCACTTGTTGAAGTCTCTAGAAAGACAAATATTTAGCAATGGAGGGAGTACACATACGAAGCAAAATGAGTGAATCTACACTCTAAACTATGCCCATTTGAAATTTGTAAAAAGACAAATATTTAGGAACGAAGGAGTATAATTTTGTGCATGGCACATGGACCCGGATGCCGAAGAGGCTTCTGGCAATGCTATCAAGCTTCCAGCATTTGTTTACATAATTGACGTACTGTACAAATAATTTTCCAGCGACATGAAATTGTACAATGGTGTGAGCTTTCAGCTTTTGTTTCATGTGTCTTGCCATTGATGCTCTTTCGGAAACAATAAAAACTAACTTCCTTGCTAATCAGAGCTATTATTTACATCACAACTGAAGACAAAGTTGTGAGAAGGTGTTAAATTAAAATTGATCCATGATTTCATTGGCAGCAACGTCCCCCCAGCTCTATCTAAATCAACAAGGCATGTTGTAAAAAAAGTAGCTGTCTGGAGCATGCAACATTCCGATCATTTTGTGTAGTTCCACTAAAATAGAGCTGAGCGTCCTGTTCCAAAGATATTAAGTGTGATTACGATAATAGAGGACTACTGATGAAACAATAAACACACAAATAGAAGCCGGTCACCTTTGCAGTCTCTCTTAAGACTAACTAGTTGGAGAAGATTAGGCTCTGAGTTCGATGAGGAGGATAGAGCAAATCCAATCTCCCTTTGTGCAGTTGCACTGAAATGTAGAGACGTTGCCCATGTGACATTTTGGTAGAACTGCACAAAACACTTTTAAGAAAAAAGTAATTTGTGCAGTTCACCAAAAGGTCACAATAGTAACGAGGTGAAATGGATAGCCCTGTTTGCAAAAAAGAGGTAGAAAGGAAACAATTACTGGCCAATAATAGTTGATGACACATGCGACAACAAAAAAGAAGCATATTCCTTGTCCTAAGGGAAGATAACAACACGGTTGTGTTTGTCTAAAACGGTGTGAGGACGAGATTGCTTATGGAAAGTACGCGGACGAGCTACATTTTGGGCAAAGAACTATGGAAGATCCACATGCAGCGACGTGGGAAGACGGGCAGTGGAGCAAGGCCATAGGGGATACCTGGAGGTCGTCGGGATGTAACTAGGTGAGCGGTGGCGGGCGGAATATGCCCATACCGCGGCAGTGAGCAGGTGGCGTAGGCCCTACCACATCGGAGCTTGGTTAGAGAGAACATCGTGTACCAAAGATCGGGACGTGCTGCCTCGGCGCCGTTGAATGGAGAAACGATGCACATCCGCCCTTTCCGCCGACGGACGGGATGCGGCCGGATCAGTGACCAACGGTGAGAGAGAGAGAGGCCACCGCAGCCTTCTGTGAGATACTCTGAAGAGAGACAAACCAGGCAAGCAGGCTCCATTGTATATAGTGGAGCGGACTACCTTTTTCTCCATAAAAATCGTTTCATATTCTGTGTACGTGCCATTGAGCGATATAACTTTATTTAAAAATAACACGCCAACGCATCAAGTCAAACTTTGTTTCGTGCATGTGTGGTACATGACCTCCGTAGGTAAACAACTGCTACACGCGTTCAAATTAGCACGTGGGCTGCCATTTCGTACAGAAATGAGCTCCACCGTGTACCCGCGCGGGTGTGGCTGGGCACGAAGCGTGAGTACGTGCACAGTGCACCTATTCTCTTCTTGTATATGTACACCACCTACGTGGGGTTGTGTTGGGGAGATACAAATGTAGAGAGATAGTATAGTGTGTGGGTTCTTGAGAGTTTTGGGGGGTGGGGGTGGGTCAATCAAAAAATGTAACATATGCAATGTGTGTGAAATAGAGTCCTGGATATATCATATATATAGAGGGGGCGATCCACGAGAAGTGAGTGGAGGTATCATCGGCTTGAGGTGTCCATAGAATTGAAGAGAGGGATGATGTGTGTGTGTGTGCGCGCGCGATCTATAAAGAGTGCCATCATATTTGTGTGTGCCCACGTCAAAGATATAGAGTGGCTGGCCTACTAGAACGTGAGAGGGGACATGTGTAGTTTGTCTCTGTGGCATGGATACCTACCTACAGTGCTCGACTATCGGTGTGTGGTGGGGGGGGGAGGAAGGCCTAATTAACTATAGAGGTACAATGGCTGGTATACGTGTGGAGGAGGAGAGAGGCCTACCTCATGTATTAAGGGAGATCGATCTACCTCATGTATTAAGGGAGATCGATCGGCATCCATGCATATGTGTAGGAGAGGAATAAGGTTGGGAGAGAGACAGAGCTAGAGTGTTGGAGAGGGTGCTAGTGGAGTTGCTTCTAACAAATGGTGGGATAGGCTTGCTAGACAACCGGAGGGCACTCCTGCAATATCAATAAGAGAGGGGATGGCTGCCTGTCTATGCACGTGCGTGTGAGAGACGGGTCAGAAGGCATGCACGAATGATGAGGGGGGCGATATGGCTATGGTAATCTGACATAACTACATAGGAAGATCAATCATCTTTTGTCAGAGAAAGGAGAGACATAACTTGTGAGGTACGTCGATCGATGGGGGGAATAGTTAAAATCGACCTAGGTATATGTTGGGAGATCGATCGGTATACATGCATGTGTGTGTTAGAAGAAAATGAGGCACGGGGAGAAGGATAGAGAGAGAGGGATGCATCTGGGAGGTGGTGCGAGACTCATACTATATCGAGGGGGAAGAAGTGTGCGAGTACGAGATCGATGAAAAGAGTGGTGGGAGTGAGGCATGGACGGTGATAAGAGAAGAGGGGAAGCTTGTATTTTGTGCTAGGCACACCTGGCTAGAGAGGCATATCGATCGATGTGTGCAGTAAAGAAGGAGTTGGGGGGCCTACACACACCGTGGGTGAACGACCTAAAGTGAAAAGACGAATTTGCATGATGGAGCTAGAGAATGATGAGGGAGGGTGAGAGGGATGCAGGTGTGTGCATGCACGAGAGAAAGTTAGCGCTAGCTAGCTACAAAGATAAGAGGAGTGTGTTGCTGTAAAAGACGAATAGAGATCATACTTCATTATAAAAAGCGAATTCGGATATTTCAAGAATTTATCATAGTGTTTTAAACCGACGCATGTGTGAATATATATAACGGTGATACACATGGTGTGGTTATGAACATGTTATACTACATATAATATATTTTATCTCTACTCTTATAAAAAACGGAGTTGTTGATGATGGCGTGCCTGCCATCCTGCAATATAGGCCATCAGATTTATATCTGACGGATAGGAAGGAAACTATGGCAATTTTGAAAAAAAGATACCCACACCCCTCTTCATATTTGCAAATTAGGCCTCCCCTTGATCATGTTGATGTTTTGTGGAACGCATGGGCATCTTGCTAGTACTACGTATAATATATAGAACATTGATCATAATTCGGGCTAATGTGTGGCTTTTGAAACTTAGGTCTAAATACTTGTCATAATGTAGGGGGCAGGGCACTATCCTATGTGTGATAAACATGGTGTACACGTATGGAACATGGTTTAGATTATGAATATATAGTTAGTACATCAAATGTACTATTATTTGGAATCAACATCAAGTGTATTCAAAAAATAGAATTCGAGTTCATGTAGTACACATAGTTCATATCTATCTCTATAGTAATCATGTGGTGTGTTATTAAGGTAATACACGAATGATGGTTGAAGTTGGCAACAATCATGATTTTAGATTCTTATTGAAATAGAGAAATGAATTCAAATTCAGTTCGAATTGCAGCGGTAGTATAAACATTTGGAATGCACTAAAATGTTGGTATGAGTAGGTTACATGCATTATACAGCAAGCGAAAAAATTTAATTGGACATAACATGGATTCATACTCCCTCCTTCCATCGATATACGGCATAATGTGTTTTTAAGACCACCTTTGACTATGGACAAGATTAATAGTACATGACAAGTACAATGTGAAAATTATTTCATTGAAAGATCCTTTCACAGACGAATTTAACGGTGTGCTTTGTGTAAGTTGCATGTCATATATTATTGCCCTAATATTTGGTCAAAGTTAGCATCGAAAAATGCATTAGGCCCTATATAGATGGAAGGAGGGAGTAGCTTTGAATAGCATTTTTATAGTAAAACGGGGCAAGACCCTCTCTTTGTGTGGTGTGAATATTTTTATTTTTTTCGTTTTCTTTTTGGTCGAGGGAAGTGCGAATTGATTTGGTATGTACAAGTACAATATTACACATTAGGCTTGTCCCTGAAATTCAACCCGCGCCTTGTTATGTCCCGAAAATTAAGATATCATGCTCCCAAAACTGGCGCCTTCACAACCCGCGCCTTGCTATCTCGAAATTACAACACACGCGAAAACTCCCACCACCTGCCAAATCCCGACACGGGAAATCTCCCTTGTAACCCTGAGCCGAAAGGGCCACTAGTTCAAATCGGTGGGGGGTACTTCTGTAACACACCCTACATTTTGGACAAGCGCGTCCCTAAGTCATGGTTCACCCCCTCCCATCACCTCCTTTTAGCCATTCGAAATCCTAGGCCGCCATAACCTCTCCACTCCAGCCGTGAAACCCCACCCTCCTCCGTCCTCCACCTCACCGCTGCCCAGTCGGAGCCTCTTCCCCGAAGACATCATCCACCGCAACAGCTCGACGTCCCTTGTCCACCTCCCCGGATGAAGATTCGTCGTCCCACCGGTTCAGCCGCCCCATCCTCCACCTCCAAGGAGCTGCTCCGACGATCTCCTCGTCTATCGCGGCTGCTCCATCCCCACAGCGCCGCCTTAACCTGCTCCACCGGAACCGCAACATCCTCACTGACTCCTCGGACGAAACCGAGGCCTACTCGGCACCACCAAAGAGGTTGTACACTCATCGCATCGCACCTTCTCCTTAGCTCGACCTCCCGGCGCCGATGGTGCTCCATCCCACACCCCCATGGAGCGACTACCTTGAAGCCGGCGCCGCGGGCAACATCTCCACGGCGGCTCTCCCCTAGTGTGAGGCCCCTTCGGCGGCGGCGTCCATACCAGTCGGATATGCTGCTGCTGCTCCGGCTCTCGCTCGCTCGCTCGCGCTGCTGTTGCTCCGGCTCTCGCTCAATCGCTCGCTCACCCAACTGCTGCTGCTCCGGCTCTCGCTCGCTCGCGCTGCTGCTGCTGCTCTCCCCCTCGCTCGCGCTGCTGCTCTGCCCCGATTTAGCTACACTTCAGTTGACTAAATCGACTTTTGGGTTAGTCGATTTTCAGGGGGTGGGGGGGCTCGCCGGAGTTAAGGAAGAACCACCCGCAGCGGGGACGAGGGCTCGCCAGTGAGGTACCCCACTATCTATCTTAGGGTTTAGGGTGGGGGTTGGAGGCATATAGGGCTGGCCGGGGCGGCGGCGGACTGGCGGTGGTGGATGGCGGCTCAGGGGGGTGCAGGTTGAAGATGAACTGCAGGCCCTCCCTAAACTACGTGTCAAGTGCCTCTGTGCTACCATTGCGTTCAGTTTCGATAGTAACATTCAGATTCCACTGTAAATTTCAGTTTCAACAGTTAAGTTCAGAGTCAACAGTTTTTACCTCATTTGTTCTAGTTAGGTGGTTTTTGGTGATGTAAATTTTACATCTATTTTACATCATCTATTGGAGATGCTATTAGAATCCCACTTGAGATTTACGATGTCCATCTTGTGCTACTTCAGCCTTGACGTCTTACGGCTCACCGGGGCTGCTCCAACGACAAAACGATGCATCACAACAGAGCAGTGCCCTGGACACCGTCTATAGATTCCTCAGATCTTCCTCCACACCTCCGACAGCCACCTCTGCCTCAACTGCTTCAGCGACCAACCCAATGATGCTGAGGTCGACATGGCTATGGCAAAGAGGTTGTACACTTGTTGCATCACTTATTACTATACATTCATGTCGATCCATTAGGGCTATTTTGGTTCGACGGAAAAACATATCAATAGGGAATTTTCCAATGGCACTCTACTATTCAATTATTCATGCATTTTGTTGAAAGGAATGAAGCAAAACATCCACCTAGACCTACTTTTCAAAATCCTATGCATGAAAACAAGACCAAGTGCATTAGTGGCAGAATAACATTCTAACTGTACACGCTTTCATATGGTTTCACTTTATTTTGTCCATGTTTCTTTGCATTCCTCTGCTCTTCCAATTCCTGTAAACCAAACACTCATGTTGATAGAAATCCTGTGTTTACAAATGCTCTGTTTACCATGTGCATTCCTATCCTATTCTGGTGTTTTTCCTATGCCTGCGTTTTTAGAATCATGCAAACCAAATGATCCCTTACAGAATTACTTCAGTTACAGGTAGGTGTCGAAGGGAACTTTGTGTGGTTTGTCCTGCTCCTGGCGCGACGTCGTCCACCTCAACTGAGCTACTCCATCGATAGAAACATCCACCAAACCAGAC
The DNA here is from genome assembly GCF_018294505.1 of Triticum aestivum. Lineage (NCBI taxonomy): Eukaryota > Viridiplantae > Streptophyta > Magnoliopsida > Poales > Poaceae > Triticum > Triticum aestivum. The sequence goes on from NC_057803.1 coordinate 232,464,542, forward strand.
ATCACGACTCCTGACCGTCGTTCACCGCCTCAAATGTCCTTCCCTGCCGCCGGCAACCACCACAACGGCATCACCATCATCGACTCAGCAGATGAACATGAGGAGTACACGGGTCCACAAGAAAGGTTGCACTCTTTTGTTTCTGCTTATGTTATGCATTGCTTAAAATTACCTGCTACTTTATCGTCCTATTCACCTCTTGGAATCCAAGTCAGGTCCAAATTAATATTCAAACTTGAGTTCTAAATTAGTTGTGGGGCACATATCAAGGAAGCAATGAATATTATCTCTGTCTAATATCTGGTTCACCTAGGGTATGCCTATGTTGTTAATCTTGGGTAGGAAACAAATAGTAAAGCAATCATCATCTGTCTTTTTATTAAATTAAAGCAATCATCAGCCTGCTATCATTATTTTTGGATCCATCAACTAGTTGTTACCATCACTCTAAATTTCTGCATGCTCTCCTTACATAATCTCACCATATTTTTTCGTATGCATGTTAGATAATGTACACAGTCATGTTGAACATGTAGAGAAAAAGAGAAGAGTTTTGCACGGCAATACAATGTTATGCAGATATTGCTCCATGGTGGGTCAATGGAAAACCCTCCCCACCCTCTCCAGATTGTAATCCAGAGGAAGCTATTTTTTCTGAGGCGGATTCAGACGCCGTTGACCACTCCTATTTACCCCCAAGGTGTTTGCTCTACCTTGGCATGATGATGTTAGTCATATCATGCATATGTTGCCTTTTAGTGCCTACTTTTGACATCATATATGTCATCTGCTTAGTTTATACATGTTCTGTAATGCCACCTGTTTAGTTTCTATATCATATATGGGAATTATGCAGTCTCATGTCTTTTAGCCAGCCATAATATACGTGAAATGTGCAATGCCATCCTGTTTAACCAGGCATCATATATTTGAATGATATCTTGCCCATCCTTTTCTTCATTACATTTCCATTTGTTGACAATGTTTGTACATTAAACTACTCTTCCTGTGAATCAGCCATTTGGGTGGGAGATTGAAAAATCTGGAGTGAAAACAAGGCCTTCAAACCAGATAGTGCTACCTGTCGAAGCAGATATCTTATTGGGTCCCTATAGCTCCTCAAAGATGGATTTAGAGACAGATGACCAGTCCTATTCCCCCACCGAGGTGTATGCTCTAACTTGGCACGATTATACTGCTCATATCATGCATATGGTGTCTTGCATTGCATAGTTTAGACATCATATACACAATATTCAACACCGTGTTCTTAGTTCAGACATCATATCTAATGCCCTCTGTTTAGCATATAAATCACATATGTGAATTAAATGATGTGATCCTGATTACTTAGATAACATGTAGGTGAATTATGTCATGCGATCCTGTTTAGTTATTCATCATATCTTTGAATTATGTTATGCTATGCTATCCAGTTTAGATATACATCATATATGTGAAATTATGTCATGCTATCCATTTTAATTAAACAATATACATGTCAAATATTTCATGCCCTCTTTTTTCCACACTATATATCTATTGCATCTGTCTCTCATACAATGTCTGTACATTCAACTATGTTTCCTGTTCATCAGCCATTTGAATTGGAGCGGGTGATGCCAGCATCTAGCAGACTAAAAACACAGTCTTAAAATAAAACAGTGCTACCTCTTGGTGGAGATAGCACCCCTGTTGTACATGCACGAGAACCAGTCCAACCACACATAACCCAAACTCTCGCAGATTGTAACCCTACCGCGATGGACAGAGAACCAGCTAAAACAGTGCTACCTCTTGGTGGAGATAGAACCCCAGTTGTACATGCACGAGAACCAGGCCTACCACACATAACCCAAACTCTCGCAGATTGTACCCCTACTGCGATGGACAGAGAACCAGCTTCACCCAATCTAACCCCAACCCCAGCAGATAGTAACCCAGTTCCTGTTGACACAACACCATCTCCACCACAGAGCTCCCAAACAAGAGCAGTTAGTAAGGCAGCTCCAGTTCCCAAAGGGCCAGTACTACCACGGCGAACCCCAACTCCACCAGTTAGTACGCCTATTCCTGTGGAGGAAGCACAACTAGCTAGTCGTAGTTTAGCATCTATCACATTTGATGTTGTTAAATCATATGTGCTATCTTCCCATCTTGGAAATATTATACTGAAGATGAAGGAAAATGCCAGTTGGAGGTGTTTGTCCAGGAGTTATGTGTAAGTAATGTTATTCATGGCAATTACTTTGCTTTGTCCCATACATCCTACCTCCATGATGGTTATAATACAACAAATTTTCCCATTTTTCTCTATAGAGAAGGGCCGATTTGGAAACTCAGAATGAGGTAACCTGTGCTAATACCTCTACTATCTTCAAGAATGCTTGGTGGCAGTATCGGAATTACTTGAAGAAAACGTACTTCACCGGCAAAGAAACTCATCAAATTCCCTTACGTTCTCCTGAGACACATTTACTGGACGATGACTGGGAACACCTTGTTCTGTACTGGTCCCGAACCAAGAATGTGGTAAGGTCTATAAGCTCATTTTCTATTTTTAAGTACTATATTCTTGCGTCTTACTGTACTCTGTTCATGTAGAACAAGTGCCTAAACCTGAAGAACAACTGTTCTAATTTAAGATTCCATTGCTATCATTGTTCAAAAAAGCGCTAGGCGTTAATTGTGCGTTTTGCCACCACCTTGCGCTTTACTAACCAAAGCGCATGCTTATGCGCAGTTATGCACAGATTAAGCATAGTAATGTGCAATGCGTTTCGCCAACACCTAGAGCCTAGGCGCACTTAAGCGCTCGCTTAGGCGCGCCTTTTTTAACTATGATTGTTGTCGTGCATATTGCTTTGCTCTTGTATCACTATATTTACTCATACAAAATTATTTTTAAATTGAAGGATCCAATCGAAACTCCAATGGCACAGCAGGTATGTTCACGCATGTTTCTTTAACATGCTTGCTCTTATCGATAGCTCTGTTGATTTCAATTTCAATTGTCTATATAGTTGACTTCTCATATCATGCACATTACTAGCATCACAACAGGGCCAATAGTGTTGTTGTACATGTAGACCCGTGGTACCCATCTGAAATCTTGTTGTGCCATGTAGTTTCCCACACTTTGTATTTTTTCACTGCTGCTTTGTGTTGAACTGATATGATTTGAACCGTGTCTCTATTTTGATTTGGAAAGATAATGCAATGACCATAGGACATAGATATATGTTTGTTTGATGCTTTTATTATGTACTAGTACTTGGCAATAGAAGACTTGGTAGTTTAATCGTTTCCACCTTACTAATGAACTGGTTCACCGAAATGAGTTTCATATACTAGTACATGCTAAACCTGTTATGTGTCTGCTTGTTTCTTCTTTTAGAATGCTGACAGAATATTGGGGAAGAGCGCCTTATTAAGCAATGGTAAAGGAAGTAATGCAGATAAGGTTCAGGATATTGACACATCCTTGTTGGTCTCCAACAAAGCTGATAGAATAGCTAAGGAAGACTATCTCGAAGACAGTGAGACAACCCCAAAGTCCTGTCTTGGTTTAGTGTTCGAGTTACTAGCCACTACCACTTGCACAAGCTATTCAAACTCACTGTCTGAATCAGTTCGGTTTCTTGAGTCTCAACTACAAGCAAAAAGACATCGATCAGATGTGCTGCGACAAGAAGCGGAAGGACGACGGAAGTCCCTGGAGCATACAGATGCATACTTTCTGGTGCAACAGCAAGCGTTGGAGGATTTTAGCGCCAAACAGGACAAAGTTAATAAGCTTGCTAAGCTTATTGGCAGCATGGTGGATACCACGTTTCATGAGCTCTTCTGAAGGTGTTTCAGTTATGCTCTTGTTTTGCTGTCGCGTTTATTTGCATTGGTGGCCAATTTTGACGGCCAGTGTATGTAATATGCTTCTTTGTTCCCTATATTTGCACTGGTGGCGAACTTTGATGCCCAGTGGATGTAATATGTGTAATAGCAGTAATGGGCTAGCGTTAATTGCTTGCTTATTTATTTCCTTATTGTCTTGTTTAGTTGTTTGCTTGTAGTCACTGCAGTTCTTTCTCTGTGTTTTTCTAGTGGCCCCAATAACCTATTTTTGGAAACTAGGCCAAAATAATCATGGCAACACACGGACTGTTGTAACCATGGGCCTCCTGCGGGCCGTATGATCCATGGGCCTTCTACGGGCCATAGGATCCATTGGCCTTCTATACGGGCCGTAGGATCCATTGGCCTTCTACGGGCCGTACGATCCATGGGCCTTTTACAGGCCGTAGGATCCATGGGCCTTCTACGGGGCGTATCATCATTTCGCCAATCATGGGCCGTACTATTCGTGGAAAATAATGGGCCGTTAATAGGCCGTATTTGATTACTCTATGAAAATAGCCCAACGGGTTTTTTCGACATGAAAATGGCCCAACGTATTAAAGGGCCACAAACGGGCCGACCGTAACCATGGGCTGAATTTGGCCCACAAGCAGAAAATGATAGTAACGGGCCGTAAGTAACCGAATGCTGGAAATGAGCCCAAGAATAAATGGTTCCTTAGAAGGCCGAAAGATAACATGGGCTGGAAACGGCCCAACGGAATAATGGGCCATTAATGGATATAAAGTGATACACTGTTCATTACGGGTTAGTTTTACCACAGGCCGTTAAGGGGCCGAGGGTTACTAAGGGCCTCATATGGGCCAAAAGACGTCATGGGCCATACATGGGCCGGAAGTTAAAACAGGCTGGAATTATATTGGACGGCCCAGATGATGCTACCGGGCCTAATTCGGATAGGCCATAAACAGGCTCTGGGATAGCGGGCTGTAAATGGGCTATATGCGAACAGGCCATTAACAGGCTTGCCGTGGGCCGGCCCACCACCGTTTGACCAAGTCAAACGGGCCGGCCTTTTCACAGGAATGGGCCTCTGTTGGGCTGTGTCACGTGTCGGCGTATCATAGGCACTTTGGGTCCAATGAGTGGATGGCATCTTTCCCAACGGTGAGCCGACACATGTTTACTCCAGCCAATGATGATTTTACATGTGGAAAATCCCCATTGGTCGGGGCTGTTAATGGGTTATCGGATCCAAAACCGGACCCGATAGCTTAACGGCCTTCCGTTACGGTGGATGCCACGTGTCAGTCACCCTTGATGAAAGCACTTCTATGACATGCGATTTATCGTCATCGAAGTGGACACTTCCGTGATGATAATTTTGGTAATGTCATGGAACACTTCTACGACAGCACAAGTATGACTATCTTGATTCTATCATAAATTTTTCATGGATGTACATGCATGACAGAAAATGTGACCTACTGTGACAAACACGTATCATCACAGAAGTGTATTTTTTGTACTGTATTATTACCAATTCTTTGGCATTCATCACAAGACAAGACAAACTTACGAGCATCCTTGAAGAGAGTAGGCCAATAAAAACCAGATTGCAATACCTTGTGCTTAGTTCTATCTCCAGTGTGGTGTCCTCCATAGGCCTCGGAGTGGCACTTGCGCAGGATCTATTCCTATTCATGCTCAGGTACACAATGTCTAATAACACCATCTACTCCTTTACAAAGGTGTGGGTCATCCCAAAAGTAATGTCTTAAATCATAGAAAAACTTTTTCTTTTGCTGGTATGTGAAACTAGGTGATATAAATTTAGCAACAATGTAATTAGCATAATCAGCATACCATGGAGTATTATGAGAAAGCATTTATGACAGCTAATTGTTCATAGGAAAGCCATCATCAATAGGCAGTGGGTCATCAAGAACATTTTGTAACCTAGACAAGTTGTCTGCAATGGGTTCTCAGCTCCCTTTCTATCAATAATATGCAAATCCAATTCTTGCAGCAACAGAACCCATCTAATAAGTCTAGGTTTAGCATCTTTCTTTTCTAAAAGATATTTAATAGCAGCATGATCAGTGTGAACAGTTACTATGGAATCAACAATTTAAGATCTGAACTTATCACAAGAAAAAACAACTGCTAAAAAAATATTTTTTAATAGTAGCATAATTTCTCTGGGCACCGTCTAGGGTTGACTAGCATAATGAATAACATTCAACTTCTTATCAACTCTTTGTCCTAGAAAAGCACCAACAGCATAATCACTAGCATCACACATAATTTCAAAGAGTAAATTCCTATCGGGTGGCTAAACAATAGGTGCAGAAATCAAGGCTTTTGTAAGTATTTCAAATGCTTCTACACAATCATCATCAAAAACAAAAGGAATATCTTTTTGCAAGAGATTAGTGAGAGACCTAGAAATAAACCTCCTATAGAAACCAGCATGACCAAGGAAACTTCTTATACCTTTGATATCTTTAGGACACGACATCTTGTCAATAGCATCTACTTCAGCTTTATCAACTTCAATACCTCTTTCAAAAATTTTATGCCCAAGACAATACCTTCATTAACCATAAAGTGGCACTTCTCCCAATTCAAGACAAGATTAGTTTCTTCACATCTGAGCAAAACTCGATCAAGGTTACTTAAGCAATCATCAAAAGAAGTTCCGTAAACGGAGAAATCATCCATGAAAACCTCAACAATCTTTTCACAAAAGTCAGAGAATATAGTAGTCATACATCTTTGAAAGGTAGCAGGGGCGTTGCATAAACCAAAAGGCATGCGTCTATAAGCAAAAGTACTGAAAGGGCAAGTAAAAGTGGTCTTTTTTTGGTCCTCTTTTGACACAGGTATTTGAGAGAAACCAGAATAACCATCTAGAAAGCAAAAATGTGTATGTTTGGATAGTCTTTCTAGCATTTTTTCAATAAAAGGTAGAGGGTCATGATCTTTTCTAGTAGCTTTGTTTAATTTGTGAAAATCAATTACCATTCTATAACCTGTAACAATTCTTTGTGGAATCAATTCACTCTTATCATTAGGAACAACAGTAATATCGCCCTTCTTAGGGACACAATGAACATGACTTACCCATCAACTATCAGCAATAGGATAAATTATACCTGCCTCCAGAAGCGTTAATTTCATTTCATACCACTTCTTTCATCTTAGGATTTAACCGTCGTTGATGATCAACAACTGGTTTAGCATCAGGCTCCAAATTAATTTTGTGATGACATATACAGTGGGACTAATGCCCTTAAGATCATCAAGAGTATATCCAATAGCTGCACTGTAACGCCGAAGATGCAATTCTATCCCAATCACATGATGAACTCATGATTCAGGCATAATCGCATTTCGGACGCGTAGCAAGGTGGCATACAAATACATACAACCAAGTGAATAGATAGAATACAAGATCCAGGAAACACTTGCCCCAGAGTAGCATAAATATAATACAATCATCCATTCATATAGTAGAATCCAACTACAGACTAGATATAAAGAAAACACGACCCTGCTACTATCCCTGGATACTCCGACTAGGTCCTCTACTGATCGTCTGGAAAAGTAACATAGAAACGAACACGATCTTCGTCAAACTCCCACTAGAGCTCAGTGGCATCTCCTGCATCAGACTCAATGGTACCTACAACTGTGTTTGTAGTAATTTGTGAGCCACGGGGACTCAACAATCCTATACCCACGGTGTCAAGACTATCAAAGCTTAAATAGGTATGGCATCGTTAAGTGGTGAATTTGAAGCAAGCACTAAGCATTCGTATGGTGGCTAACTTACGAATACAAGAACAAGGTGAGAAGCTACGCAAATGGTTGCAATGTAGCGATGATCAAGAAGTGATCCTAAACTACTTACGTTCAAATATAACCCCACCGTATTCTCTTCCCGAACTTCGTCGAAAGAGACCATCATGGTTATGCACGCGGTTGGTGTGTTTTAGTGAGATTATCTTCAAGTTCACTACAATCGGATAGTAAAAACTCCCATCTGCCACATAACCGCGGGCATGGCTCTCGAAAGTTTAAACCCTACAGGGGTGTCCCAACTTTGCCCATGGCAAGCTCATGATCTACAGAGACAATCCTCCATCATGGGACACCACGAGTATTCCCGAAATCCCGGTGCACAAGCTCTTTGAAGAAAGGAAAACTTTCCCCAGGAGATCTCCCGATGAGTCAGATCCGTGTCCAGAAGTGCACACTCTCTATCTATGGACTCATCCGTCTATGCTAAGTGGAAGATAGACGAATACCTCGAGTTGCCTCGAGGTGGCACCGCTGACTGCTAGGTTGGTTGACCAACACTCATGTGGAGCACTGGACTGTGGTTGTTAATTAATAATCCTCGGGTTAATTACTCCCTATGCAAATTTTAGTTGTTATTAGGCAAATGGTAAAACCAAAGTTGGATCTCCTCGGGAAAGCTTTACTTTAGGCGAAGAGACAAGGGGGGCCCATAAACCCCGACCGTGTTAGGAATGCACAATTCAAGGAACATAACACCGATATGACGGAAACTAGGGCGGCAAGAGTGGAACAAAACACCGAGCAATAGTCCAAGCCTTCCACACTTTACCAACTATATAGATGCATTAATTAAAAAAGAGATAATGTGATATCCCAACATATCCATGTCCCAACGTGGAACAACCTGCAATTCACCTGCAACTAGCAACGCTATAAGAGGGGCTGAGCAAAAGCGGTAACATAGCCAAACCACGGTTTGCTTGGAAGGTGGGTTAGAGGCTTGACATGGCAATTTGGGAGGCTATATAAACAAGTGGTAGGTAGCGTGACATAGCGATAGAACGAACAACTAGCAAGCAAAGATAGAAGTGATATCGGGGGTAATGATCATCTTGCCTGAAATGTCCTCAGTGGGAACAAAAGCTTGCTCCTCGTGAAAGTACTCGACAGGGTCCTCGTTCACGAACTCGTCTCCCGGCTCTACCCAAAGCAAGAACACAAACATCGGAACAACAATCAATCACGGTGCAATGCGCAAGCAACACGATGCAAGACATGCCATGGGATGCAAGATATGATGTGCAATGCATATGGGTGCTCCGGAAGGGGAAATGATTAACATGGCTCTATCTTGGTAATCCAAGCATGCCACTGGATAGATTGAAAGATTTCAGTTGAAATCGATATTAAGAACACGAGGAACGGATGCACACAACTCAAACGATGAACAAAACAAGATGCAATGCAATCTGCTGAAAACAACAACATTACACCTTGGGTGCAAAGTTTAAATATGCTACAACACTCCAACATAAAAACAAATGGCATGGTAGTGAAGTTCATGTCAAGCACTACAAAATATGATTACTGAGCTACTGCTAAAACTCACTAGGACATTTTTAAAACAAGATGGAAAAATGCAAATGATAACAGTTTTACGGACTTAGCAGGATTCACTGAACATGGCAAAAACAGATTCATATAGTAATGTTTAGGACTAGTAAACTATATGCTATCGGGACTGAAGGAAATATGCCCTAGAGGCAATAATAAATTTATTATTTATTTCCTTATATCATGATAAATGTTTATTATTCATGCTAGAATTGTATTAACCGGAAACATAATACATGTGTGAATACATAGACAAACAGAGTGTCACTAGTATGCCTCTACTTGACTAGCTCGTTGATCAAATATGGTTATGTTTCATAACCATAGACATGAGTTATCATTTGATTAACGGGATCACATCATTAGGAGAATGATGTGATTGACTTGACCCATTCCGTTAGCATAGTACTTGATCGTTTAGTTTGTTGCTATTGCTTTCTTCATGACTTATACATGTTCCTATGACTATGAGATTATGCAACTCCCGTTTACCAGAGGAACACTTTGTGTGCTACCAAACGTCAGAACGTAACTGGGTGATTATAAAGGTGCTCTACAGGTGTCTCCGAAGGTACTTGTTGGGTTGGCGTATTTCGAGATTAGGATTTGTCACTCCGATTGTCGGAGAGGTATCTCTGGGCCCTCTCGGTAATGCACATCACTTAAGCCTCGCGAGCATTGCAACTAATAAGTTAGTTGCGGGATGATGTATTACGGAACGAGTAAAGAGACTTGCTGGTAACGAGATTGAACTAGGTATTGAGATACCGACGATCGAATCTTAGGAAAGTAACATACCGATGACAAAGGGAACAACGTATGTTGTTATGCGGTCTGACCGATAAAGATCTTCATAGAATATGTAGGAGCCAATATGAGCATCCAGGTTCCGCTATTGGTTATTGACCGGAGACATGTCTCGGTCATGTCTACATAGTTCCCGAACCCGTAGGGTCCGCACGCTTAAAGTTTCGGTGACGATTGTATTATGAGTTTATGTGATTTGATGTACCGAAGGTAGTTCAGAGTCCCGGATGAGATCGGGGACATGACGAGGAGTCTCGAAATGGTCGAGACGTAAAGATCGATATATTGGACGACTATATTCGGACATCGGAAAGGTTCCGTGTGATTCGGGTATTTTCGGTGGTACCGGGGAGTTACTGGAATACGAGGAAGAAGTAATGGGCCTCATGGGCCAAGTGGTGGAAGAGAGGAGGCAGGGCGCACGGCCCCCCTAGACCAAACCGAATTGGGCTAGGGGGTCGGCCCCCCTTTCCTCCTTTTCCTCCTTCTCCTTCCTTCTCCTTCTTCTCCTTCCTTTCCTCCTCCTAGTAGGAGTAGGAAAGGGGAGTCCTACTCCTACTAGGAGGAGGACTCCTCCTCCTGGCGCGTCCATAGAGGGCCGGCCGGCCTCCCCTTGCTCCTTTATATACAGGGGCAGGGGGGCACCTCTAGACACACAAGTTGATCAGTTGATCTCTCCCAGCCGTGTGCGGTGCCCCCTCCACCATATTCCACCTCGGTCATATCGTAGCGGTGCTTAGGCGAAGCCCTGCGTCGGTAGCAACATCATCACCGTCACCACGCCGCCGTGCTGACGGAACTCTCCCGTGAAGCTCTACTGGATCGGAGTTCGCGGGACGTCATCGAGCTGAACGTGTGTTGAACTCGGAGGTGCCGTGTGTTCGGTACTTGGATCGGTCAGATCGTGAAGACATACGACTACATCAACCGTGTTGTGCTAACGCTTACGCTTTCGGTCTACGAGGGTACGTGGAAAACACTCTCCCCTCTCGTTGCTATGCATCACCATGATCTTGCATGTGCGTAGGAAAATTTTGAAATTACTACGTTCCCCAACAGGAACATATTATAACAAACAAGAGCATGGCATGCTAGTACTAAATGCACTTGACAAAACTCCCTCACTGAGCTTATTCTAGATCTCCATGGAAAAGATGATATCTACAATGCTAAGATGGCAAGTGATATGAACTGTTTACAAACTTAGCAAAATATGCATGGCATGGCAAAACAGATTCCGCTAGGCATGTTTTCAAGCTTGTGGCACTCATCACAGTGCACTTCATGGCATGGAATAAAATATAGCATGAAGTAGACATGAAAATGAAGCTATACATGTGCAAAACTACCACATAGCATGTTCGAATTTAATCACACTAAAATGAAAAAACAACAATATAATATAAAATGGCATGTGTGCAAACTTGCTCAAATGATGAAATGAATGTCACCAATGGATTGGTGGGATTTTTCTAGCCCAAAAACATTTATAATATGCATATGCTACTATAGAAAAATGCTCACAAAATGCCATAAGTAAAACACTGCCTAAAAGGGAAATTGACAGAAGTGGAAATGTTCCAGAATTGGAATGTCCAGATTCAGACATGGCCCAAAAAGGAAAACGGGGGCTTTCCAGAAATGGAAGTTCGCTGGATTAAATAAAAGGAAAAAAGAAAAGAGGGGATATTGGGGGGATGACAGGTGGGGCCCAAGGGTGTTAGGGTATGATAGGTGGGGCCGGTTGTCATAGGGACGGAGGAAAAAATCAAAGGAGGGGGGTTTTCCCCCGATAGGATTCGAACCTTGGTCTCCTGGGTGAGGAGTAGGGGCTCGAACCAATCGAGCTAGCTGGGAGGTTGGAAACAGAGGGGGTTCGGTTTCTTTTGAACTAGCCCGAGGTGGTGCTAGCTCCTCTGTTACAACAGACAAGACAACGACAATGACGGCGCCGGCGAGGGCACATCGGGGCGAGGCGAGCGCGGTCGAACGACGGCGGGTATGCGGGAGCGGCAGGGGAGTGTGCATGGGGTCGCGCGTGTGTAAATGCTCGAGCACGAGCTCGTGCTTGTCTCGGGCGGTGCACTAGAGGCAAGGCGGCGATGAGATGAACTGAGGCAGGCGACGAGCGAGGCCCTGGGTCTACACGCAAGCGGCGGCGAGGCGCTGCGTCCCTTGGGCTTGCGCCAGAACAAGATCCCACGCTGAGGGATGCACGGGTAGCCGCGGACACGAAAATAACATACAAACTTGGGCAGAGCAAGAGAGCACGGCAAAGGCACGACGAGGCAGGAGAATACGGCCAACCAGATGGTGCGATAAACAATTTGGTCGAAGAGGGTGTTACCTAGTGTATGAGATTATGATTGCACGATATATTGCTGTTCGTGCATAGGCACGTATATATGATGTACAAAGGTGGGCCACGGACCTCAACTATACAAGGAACTAGGAGGCGGACCCAATACACAATATGCACATAACACATATACTCAACACCCCCCTGCAGTCGAAGCGGCACCGCGGCTGACACAAAGACTAGACCGAAACTCCTCAAATGACGTCGTAGGCAAGCCCTTGGTCATGATATCGGCAAATTGTTGGGAAGTAGGGACGTGTAAAACACGAATATGGCCAAGGGCCACCTGTTCCCGAACAAAATGAATATCCAACTCAATATGCTTGGTCCGTCGATGATGCACCGGGTTAGCGGGGAGGTAGACCGCCAAGACATTGTCACAGTAGACCACCGTGGCACGGCCAATAGGACAAGAGAGCTCCTGAAGCAGCTGGTGAAGCCACGAACACCTGACGACGGCGTTGGCCACCGCACGGTACTCAGCCTCCGCACTGGAACGAGAGACCGTAGGCTACCGCTTGGACGACCACGAGATAAGTGAGCGTCCAAGGTAGACACAATAGCCCGAAGTGGAACGGCGAGTGTCAGGGCAGCCCGCCCAGTCTGCATCGGAGTAGGCGGTGAGGGCGGTGTCGGCGGAGGCGTGAAGCGTGACGCCAAGATCCCTAGTGCCACAGATATACTGAGAATCCGCTTGACAGCAGCCCAGTGAACGTCTCGAGGAGCATGCATATGAAGACACACCTGCTGCACGACATACTGGATCTCCGGTCGAGTCAGAGTGAGGTACTGGAGAGCACCAATGATAGACCGATAGGAAGCAGCATCTGAAGTAGGAGAACCATCCATGGCAGAGAGCTTGGCCTTCGTATCAATAGGCGTAGTGGCGGGCTTGCAGTTAAGCATGCCGGCGCGCTCCAGGAGCTCGGGAGCATACTTCTGCTGATGAAGGAAGAAGCCATCCGGCCGGCGCACCACCTCGACACCGAGAAACTAGTGCAAAGGACCCAAGTCCTTGATGGCGAACTCAGCGTGAAGACGAGCCATGAGCTGACTGAGGAGACCAGCCGTACATGTCGTCAGGATGATGTCGTCGACATAGAGCAGCAAGTAGGCCGTGTCAGGGCCCTGATGATAGACGAAGAGCGAGGCATCCGAGCGGGTAGAGCGGAACCCAAGCTAGTGGAGAAACGCCGCGATGCGCTGGTACCAAGCGCGTGGAGCCTGCTTGAGTCCATACAAGGACCGCGAAAGCAGGCACACGTGGTAGGGAAGCTCCGGGTCAACAAACCCGGTGGGCTGCTGGCAGAAGACCTGCTCCTCGAGGTGACCATGGAGGAAGGCGTTGGAGACATCCATCGGGTGCATCGGCCAAGCAAGGGATACCGCAAGGTGGAGAACCATATGTATCATGCCGGGCTTGACGACCAGAGCGAAGGTGTCGGTGAACTCGATGCCAGCACGCTGTCGGAAGCCACGAACGACCCAGCGTGCTTTGTAGCGATCAAGGGTACCATCAAGACAGAGCTTGTGTTTAAAGACCCACTTCCCGGTAATCACATTGGCGTGCCGGGGACAGGGAACAAGCTGCCACGTCCAGTTGCGCAACAGGGCGTCAAACTTCTCTTGCATCGCAGCCATCCAGAGCGGGTCACGAAGAGTGGCTCGAACGGAGGACGGCAACGGCGACGGCTCAGAGGTGGACGCCGCATGGACATAAACATCTGAGGCGTAGCACGAGCTCGGGCAAAAAACGCCCGTACGGGCGCGGGTGACCGTACCGGTCACAGGCGCCGGGGGTACCGGGGGCGCCAAGGGAGTCGCGGGCGCCAGGGGCTCCGAGGGGACTACAGGCGCCGAGGGGGCGCGGGCACCAATGTCGGGGGTGCCGGGGGCGCCAGCGCCGCGGCTGGAGGGGCGGCGCATGGGGGGCGCCTCAAAGCTAGGGCGGGCCAAGAGAGGCGCGCGAGCGCCCTGGGAGAGGCGTCGAGGAGCCCACATCACCGGTGGCGGGATGAATAGCCGGGGGTACCTGGTGAAACGGAAACACATGCTCATCAAAGTAAACGTGCCGGGAAGTGAACACACGGTGGGAAACGGGATCGTAGCACCGATATCCCTTGGAGTTGGAGGGGTAGCCGATGAAGATGCAAGCGACAGAACGAGGTGCGAGTTTGTGAGGAGCAGAGTCGGCAGTGCTGGGATAGCAAAGGCACCCGAAAATACACAAGCCATCATAAGATGGGGGCGTACCGAAGAGAAGATGGTGAGGTGCATAGTTCCACCGTGGGTGGCAAGGGCGAAGGTTAAGGAGAAGAGAAGCAGTAGCGAGTGCGTCCGGCCAGAAACGAGGCGGCATGTTAGCGTGGAACAGGAGCATGCGAACGCAGTCGTTCAGAGTGCGGAGGACGCGTTCGGCTCGACCGTTCTGCTGGGAAGTATACGGGCATGTGCGGCGAAAAACTATGCCGTGGTGCGACAGAAAAGTGCGGAAAGCAAGGTTGTCGAACTCTTTTCCATTGTCAGTCTGAAGAGCAAGGATGGGACGCCCAAACTGCATGCTGACATAGGAGTAAAAAGCCGTCAAAGCGGAGAGTGCATCTGACTTTCTGCGCAAAGGAAAAGTCCACACATAATGAGAATAATCATCAAGGATAACTAGATAATATAAATAGCCCGAATTACTAGGAACCGAAGAGGTCCACACATCGCTATGAATCAACTGAAAAGGAAAAGAAGCTATGGTGGTGGAGTTATTAAATGGGAGGCGAACATGTTTGCCGACATGACAGGCATGACAGGTGTGATCCTCTATCTTATGGCAACTGAAACTGAAACTCTTAAGAATATGACGAAGTGTGAAGGGGTTGGGATGACCCAAACGAGCGTGCCAGAGATCGACGACGGCGGAGAGAGCAACCGGTGCAGTGGTGGAGGTGGACGGCGAATGCACCGGATAGAGCTCGTCGAGGCTGTCACATCGATGAAGTACCATCCTGGTTCGAGCGTCCTTGACACAAAACCCAAGCTCGTCAAATTCAACGGTAACAGGATTTTCACGAGTTAAACGATGAACGGAAACAAGGTTCTTCATAAGATGAGGTGACACAAGTATGTTAAACAAGGTAATAGGCATGGAATTAGAAGGAAAAGAAGTGTGCCCGATATGTGTGATAGGGAGTGTGGAACCGTCACCGACAATGATGCGGCGGTTGGTGGTGATGGGAGTGAAGGAGGCAAGATTATCAGGATGAGCAAACATGTGAGCCATAGCCCCGGTGTCCATGTACCAATCATCACCTCTGGTGTAGTTGTTCGGCGTAGGAAGAGCGGCATGCAGTGCGGGAAGGAGCACCGAGTCCCAGGGTACCGGTGGCAGGGCCGGCAAGGGGGACGGAGACGCCATGGGGAAGCCGTAGCCGCCGCTCAGCTGCGGCGGTGGGTACTCTCCATACAGCTGCGGGGCCGTGGAGTAGGGCGCCGACAGCGGAGCCGCGCCAGAAGGTACACGATGATCCGAAAGCGGCAACGACGGCGTATAAAAGCCCGAAGGTGGAGCACTACTTGATAGCACGGAGGAAGCCAATGGGGCAAAGTGACCGTAGGACGGCGGCAACACAGATGAAGTTGGCCACGGATTAGCGCGGTAGGAACCAACCGCCGACGAGTGCTGCACGTGGGGCTGCATGTGTTGATCATTGTGGAACTGCATGTGTTGACCGCCATGTAGATGCATGTGTTGATTGCTGTGGATGTGCATGTGTTGACCTCCATATAGATGCATGTGTCGATCGCAGTAGGTTGGATGACCCATTGGTGGATGCGAACTGCCAGGGGGCGGTTGGCCTGCTATCATGGTGTCATGGGTTGTCGGGAGCGCGGGTTAGCGACGGGAGCAGCGACTTGGCAGAAACGCGCGGGCGGCTCACGGAAAGCTGCGGTGGCCGATGTGAAGACAGGCGGCGGTAGGAGAGATGCTAGCGGGTGGGAGGGGTGATGCGCGCTAGTGACGGGGTAGCGAGCAGCAAAGCAGTGAGCGGCTCGGGATTGATTGGGCAGGAGCGGCGGCCGGCGCGGAGGGCGCGCAAA
This sequence comes from Triticum aestivum, assembly GCF_018294505.1. Classification (NCBI taxonomy): domain Eukaryota; kingdom Viridiplantae; phylum Streptophyta; class Magnoliopsida; order Poales; family Poaceae; genus Triticum; species Triticum aestivum. The sequence goes on from NC_057803.1 coordinate 232,481,073, forward strand.
CGGCAGCGGCGGGGTGGGGGCGGCGGCGGCGGCCGACGCGGGGAGGCGCGCGGCGGCGGCGGCGGCTGGATGGTGGCGGCGGCGGCGGAAGCGAGAAAAAACCTAGGAAACTAATACCATGTATGAGATTATGATTGCACGATATATTGCTCTTCGTGCATAGGCACGTATATATGATGTACAAAGGTGGGCCACGGACCTCAACTATACAAGGAACTAGGAGGCGGACCCAATACACAATATGCACATAACACATATACTCAACACCTAGCTCACCTAGGACATGAAGAAAGGGCTAGTAACACAACGGAGACGGCGCGAGGAAGCGCTGAACTTTCCAGTCTTCGGATCCGGGAAGAAGAGGAAGAAGATGGGTCGGGGTAGTCGATCCAGAGGCCATAAAGGTGCGTGCGTGGTCGTAGTTGAAGTAGTGGGTTTTCGGGGATCTCTCCACGGTGGCCGGAGGGTCGAAGGCGTGGCGAGGAAGCTACCCCGAGCTCGAGCTATTGCTTCCTCGGGTCATGGTGGCCAGGGCGATGGCGTGTGGAGGCTCACCTAGGCGGTGGCGAGGCAGGGAGAGGAACGAGATCGGTCAAGGAGGAACTCTAAGGTACCGGTGACATGTCATATAGGGATAGCGATGCTTCTCCGATCGTCAAATCAACCGGACATCGACGTGGCGCGTCTGGATATCCTGTCGTACAAGAGCTCGAAGATCCTCCTGTACGCATGGGCTGACTGGGCTGCGTTTGGAGTGGCTGTTGTGCTCTGTTGGGCTGCAGGTGAGGGGAAGGCCCAAGCTGCAGCGCATAGGTAAGGGAAGGTAAGCACTCTTTTCTCTGTTTTTATTAATAAACAGATTTTAGAGAGGGAAAAGGACGGGGAGCTAGGGAGAGAATTTGAAAGGTTTAAAAATACCCTCATGCTCCTGGAAATGTGCACTATTTGATAAAATTGCTTCGGACATTTTTAGAGGTAGAAAATAATACAAGTTTGAATAGAATTCAAACTTGGGCCATTTTTGAACCCAACCAAAACAACTCCAAAAAGGATGAAACTTGAGAGAGAGGTATAGGGGATGGTGCATGATTTATAGGTAAAAGATGAACATTATTTGAGGCCAAATAATGTTGCTTGCCAAACTAAGGAAAAGAATAGGTGGAGAGATGAGGGGGGAATGATGATTCCATGACTTGAGGATGCACTTGGAACATATCAAGAAACCCCACTGTGCACAACACAACAAAGCCTAGCAATGACCATGGTGCAATATGAGATGACAAATGCAAAATGACAAGAGGCACAAATGCAATATGATAAGGTGAGTAATACAAGTGCAATAAAATAAACCAACACATAAAAACAAAAGATGCCAAAATGATGGAGCCCAAATGGAATTGGATGAAGATCAAGTGGATATATTGCCAAATTGGGAAATGTTGCATATGGGGTGTTACAACACTCCTCCGCTACAAAAGGATCTCGTCACAAGATCTAGGACTGAAAGAACTCCGGATATTCAGAACAGAGGTGATCCTCGCGCTCCCAAGTAGCTTCTCGGTCGAAATGGTTAGACCACTTAACTTTCAGGAACTTGATCGACTTGTTGTGAGTTTTGCACCCAGTTTCTTCAAGAATGGAAATGGGATGCTCATGATAAGACAAGTCCTCTTGGAGGCCAATCTCTTCGAGTTGATTGTGCGCTCGGGCATCTTGAAGCACTTGCAAAGTTGTGACACGTGAAACACATCGTGCACATTTGAGAAGTTGGAAGGGAGCTCAAGTTGATTGGCAAGGTCGCCTCTTTTACCAACAATCTTGAAATGACCCACATATCTTGGAGCAAGCTTCCCGTTGATACCAAAGCGTTGAGTTCCTTTCATAGGAGAGACTCAGAGATAGACATGGTCTCTGAGGGAGTCTTGGATTAGGGGGTCCTCGGACAGCCGGACTATATACTTTGGCCGGACTGTTGGACTATGAAGATACAAGATTGAAGACCTCGTCCCATGTCCGGATGGGACTCTCCTTTGCATGGAAGGCAAGCTTGGCGATTCGGATATGTAGATTTCCTCCCATGTAACCGACTCTGTGTAACCCTAGCCCCTCCGGTGTCTATATAAACCGGAGGGTTTTAGTCCATAGGACAACAACAATCATACCATAGGCTAGCTTCTAGGGTTTAGCCTCTCCGATCTCGTGGTAGATCAACTCTTGTAATACTCATGTCATCATGATCAATCAAGCAGGAAGTAGGGTATTACCTCCATCGAGAGGGTCCGAACCTGGGTAAATATTGTGTCCCCCGCCTCCTATTACCATCTGCCTTAGACGCACAGTTCGGGACCCCCTACCCGAGATCCGCCAGTTTTGAGACCGACATTGGTGCTTTCATTGAGAGTTCCACTGTGCCGTCACGATAAGGCCTGATGGCTCGTCTCGTTGTTAGGGCCAACGTTACCTTTGGGGGAGCCCTGGCTGTAGGCCAAACTCTCTGGTTAGGCAGCTTCGTCATGACCGCCCCGTCGGCCGTCGCGCCGAGGATGACTTCTCGGGTCATCAAAAAAAGCCTCCACGCCGAATCGGGATTCACCGAGCAGATTGATCCAATGGATCTCTCTTCTTTGAACAAGCTCTAGGATCGCATCGCCGCCTTGGGAGTCGCTACGGACAATGATCGGATCGGGCTTAAACCCGACCAAAGGGAGATTAACTCCACCGGTTACCCATCAAATAGCGGTGGTGGAGCGATGCCGCGATTCTTCCTCTATTTTGAGGACAAACTATGTCCAGATTCCCGAGCTCTCCGAGCTGGATTCCCGTCTACAGGAGGACATGGACCAAGCTTCAAAGCTGGAATTGAACAGCGGGCTAGTACCGTTAGGCAACGTCCCAAAGCCCGAGCTACCAAGCTCGGAAACTCCTTTAGGCCTCAGACCGGGTCAGGGTTTGGACTTAAATCTACCCACCCACCCTCACATAAGTGATCTTTCCCATATTAGAGAAGAGCCCCAAGAGACAGTACATCACTATTGGGCCAGATTCCTCCTTGCAATAAGCAAGGTGAAGGACTATCTCGAGGAAGACGCAATTTCATTCTTTTGCAAAAATTGCACGGACAAGGGAATCCTCAACGCCATAAGTCGCCGTGAAATAACACACTTCACTGACTTGGCATCCATAGTACAGAAGTACTGTGCGACGGAAAGCACTTGGAAAACCCAAACATAATTCTGGGATCCTCCGGCTCTAACTAAACCCTCTATCCGAACTAAAAGGGTGTAGTCTCGTAAGTCACTCAATCCAATTACAAAGAAGCCAAAACCAACTACAGGGCGCGGAACCATATTGGAGGGATGGCTCAATGGGCCATGCAAAATTCATAGTACATCAGATACCATGCCAACACACAGCCTTAGAGCATGCTGGATACTCCGGCAGGTGGCCAGGAGCGGTGAGGATCTCCTCGTCAACAATACCGCAGAGCACCCTCCCGCCGAAAATAACAATACATTACTAACAGTCTTCGAGACTTTTGCCTCAAACAATAGATGCAAGCGGGCACTTCGCAGCCTCGCCGAAGTCTGTCACGTTGCAACGATAAATCCATGGAACGGCACGGCCATAACCTTCAATGTCAGTGACAAACCTCATTTCCGCACAGCCCGAGCTCCAGCCACTTTGGTCCTTAGTCCAATTGTGGATGGCTTCCGGCCTACTAAAGTACTCATGGACGGTGGCAGCTGATTAAACCTCATCTATGAGGAGACTCTTAGAAAAATGGAAATAGAGAAGAGCCGCATTGAGCAAAGCAGCACGACCTTCATAGGAATCATCCCTGGTTGGGAGGCACGATGTGCGGGGAAAATCACACTAGGTGTGGTATTCGGCACGCCGGAGAATTACAGGTCCGAAGAAATCACATTCCAAGTGGCCCCGTTTAGTAGCGGATACCACGCCCTTCTAGGGCGGGAGGCATTCACGATCTTCCAAGCTATACCCCATTACGGGTACATGAAGCTCAAGATGCCCGGGCCCAATGGAATCATCACTCTAGCTAGTGATCCGGACATAGCACTCTGAGCCGAAAATAAAACCGCCGCACTGGCCCTCGAAGCATTATCCGAAGCCCTCGCGGCCGAAGAACTAACTGCACTGCGCTCTAAAGTGGACAGGGACGACGTGATACTCGACAAAATACCCAAGTCCACCTCTTTTAAACCAGTGGATGAAATAGTCAAATTCCAGGTCCACCCAACGGACCCTACAAAAACAACATCCATCGGGGCACAGCTGAACCCCACAACAGATGCCACACTGTGGGAGTTCTTACGCGAGAATTGGGACATCTTCGCCTGGCATCCTTCATATATGCCACGCATCCCACGCGGGCTGGCCGAGCATAGCCTAAACATTCTAAAGTGATACAAGCCGGTCAAGCAAACTCTTCGGCGTTTCTTCGAACCCAAGCAACAAGCCATGGGAGAAGAACTAGCCAAGTTACTCGAGTCCGGATTCATTAGAGAAATAAAACACCTGGACTGGCCAGCAAACCTGGTGATGGTACCAAAGAAGGACAAATCCTGGCGCCTATGTGTCGATTTTAAGGACCATAACAAGGCTTCACTACAAAAAAATACACTTCCGTGATGATACATGTTTGTCACAGTAGGTCGCATTTTTTGTCATGCATGTACATCCATGACAAATTTATGACAGAATCAAGATAGTCATACCTGTGCTATCGTAGAAGTGTTCCATGACATTACCAAAATTATCATCACAGAAGTGTCCACTTCCATGATGATAAATCGCGCGTCACAGAAGTGCTTTCGTCAAGAGTGACCGACACGTGGCATCCACCGTAACAGAACGCCGTTAAGCTATTGGGTTGAGTTTTGGATCCAATAACCCGTTAACATCCTCGACCAATGGGGATTTTCCATGTGTAAAATCAGCATTGGCTAGAGGAAACACGTGTCGTCTCATCGTTGGGACAGATGCCATCCACTCACTGGACAGAAGGCGCCTATGATACGTCGACACGTGGCACGACCCAACAGTGGCCCATTCCTGTGAAAAGGCCGGCCCATTTGACTTGGTCAAAAGCTGGCGGGCCAACCCATGGAAAGCCTGTTAATGGCCTGTTCGCATATAGCCCATTTACAGCCCGCTAACCCAAGGCCCGTTACGCCCTATCTGAATTAGGCCCGGTAGCGTCATTTGGGCCATCCAATATGATTCTAGCCCGTTTTCACTTCTGGCCCATGTATAGCCCATGACGTCTTTCGGCCCATATGAGGCCCTTTGTAACTCTTGGCCCATTAGCGGCCCATGCTGAAACTAGCATGTAATGAACAGTGTATTACTTTACACCCATTAACGGCCCGTGGTGAAACTGGCCCGTAATGAACAGTGTATCACTTTATACCCATTAACGGCCCGTTATTCCGTTGGGCCGTTTCCATCCCAAGTTAACTTTCGGCGTTTTGAGGGCCCATTCATTCTTGGGCTCATTTGCAGCATTCAGTTACTTACGGCCCGTTACTGTCATTTTTCGCTTGTGGGCCAAATTCAGCCCATCGTTACAGTCGGCCCGTTTGTGGACCGTTAGTCTGTTGGGCCATTTTCATAGCATCACCAAATACGGCCTATTAACGGCTCGTTATGGTCAGCCCATAAAACGTACGATTTCCATTAAAGGCCCATCTATGGCCCATTAAAGGCCCGTACAAGACCCATAAATGATTCGGCGGCCCATGGATCCTACGAGACGTAGAAGGCCCATGGATCCTACGAGACGTAAAAGGCCCATGGATCCTACGAGACGTAGAAGGCCCATGGATCCGACGACCCGTGAAGGGCCATGGTCGGGTGAGTTGGCCCCCGCTTGAACGATATAGCATATTCAAAGAATTATCCTACTCAATACTATCACCACTAAAAAGCATACACTATACAACAAAGAGATCAAGGCATAGAAAGGTAGAATAATCCTACACTATACAATAAAGAAATTACAGCCGATTATACCCACTGGGCATTATGGTTCGGCATAGGTGATAATAAAGCATACAAAAATAGCAAAGTACATACGCTGGGCAAATACAGCTCATACATCATGGACGCGCATCAACTTAACTCCATTTGAACTATAATCTCTTCAAAAAATAGGATTGGCCGGATTCAGATAGCACAAATTTCAGTCTACAAAATCTCCAATTCCTTCATGGTTACCTCAGTGTCTTGTTTCAATTTTTTGACTCCTGCATCTAATACCTGCATGTCCAGTCTCAACTTGTTGATTATACGTTGACAATCATGTACACGTTGTCTTGCCACCTCTGGTTGATGCTCGAGAACATCAGCACATTCCAATTCCAATCCATAATCATTCGTTAACGGCCATGCCGCACTGCTCGCAGATATTTGTGTTGATGTCACTTCATCCTGAAATGTTTATGTAAGTACACATGACTAGGGCAAAAATATAGTTACAACAAGCGAACAAGACACTATTTTGTACTACATGGCAAAATAGGACTAACAATAATGTTGCACGTCACTTTCAAAAAAATGTTACACGTCATGAAGCATAAGCACGTGATATTCTAAAAATTATAAAAAAGATAGTCTGTGCAGCCTGCATACAGAAATCCCTCTTAGCTCACCAGAGGAGCATGATGTTGGGGCCCAATCGAAAACACAGACAAGTTACAAATTTAGACAGCACGTTGCATATAAGTAAGCAAGCAGTTGGCCATTCTATGCCTCAATTAAAGTCTTAGGGAGCATAATGAACAGCAGAGGGTTTCATATATACAAACATACTACAGCAGGGCAAAACTATGCAATCATTAGCGTAGTATAAAGTAGATTGTGAGCCTCATGCAATAATAGTTGGTTAATAGACTTCAAAGCTTCGGGCACACTTCGGCAGAGTAATTAAATGGTAAGGCCTTTAATTATGTCAGCTAATAGTGATACAAGTACCGAACATCAGGCATGATTATTTGGGCATCTCATTAACTGAGGACAAATAAAGCAATTGAAAAGAGAAAATTAACTATGCCTGAAACAAACAAGGAATTGAACTGTTGAGTTGCATACAGTGACTTACCTTACCAGGTTGAAGAGGCTCAGCGCAGCTCCTACTTCTCTTGCAAGGCTCCTTCCTAACATCTTGTACTTGGAAATCCTCAATCTTATCTTCATTGCACCCCCTCTGCAAGGTGACACAAACTAGTTACTCGTCTCCTTGGAAGATAAATATGCATACTTTCCAGTCTGTGAACACAAAAGGATGAGATTATAACAAAACAACACCACATAATGAAACATGCCGCATCTCTTGCACTTGCACACAATGAAATGAGCATTTACTATGTCTGCACTATGTAAAAACTAGGCATACCTTCGAACTGGATCTCCAGGTACTCTTGGAGAGCCTACTGTAGTGTACAGCCAAACCTTTATGTCACCTATGAGTTAGACAAGGCCCCACTACAACAGCCCTTAGTGTTTAAATCGTTGACAAGCTCTGTTAGAGTGTTAGGTCAAGAACAACAAGTAATCAAAGCAAACAGTCCTAGTATGGCTGGCTGATGCAAACAAGCAATTGAACAGATGTGTGAGCAAATCTTACATATCAAGAAAAGAAGCAAAGAAGGAGGCTTAAAGACCATCACTTGACTGACCAGATTTAAGGGGCATTTAAACATCATGTGCAACGTATGAACTAACATAAACATTGCATATTCCAGATTCTACAATGGAATGCACATGTATTAGGTTATGCCATGTATGATGATGCCTAAATGTACAGATAGCAGGCAGGAGTGATTCATCATTGCACGCACAATTGAATTGCAGGTTAAGGGCCAGTTCGATTCCGCCTTTTCAGGGCATATTGTCAAAATAAGCCATAAAAGATGTAAAGAAGTCATTTTTGAGTTATGGGCTTGGGCTTAACTAATTTCGCTTTGGAGGGGGGTGTTTCGGGTAGAACCTCACTAAAAATTGAAGGGAAGGGGAATAGTGAAATGACTCTGTTGTCTGCCTATATTACACTCAAAATGCAACTGCTGACGCCCGTGTCACACCTGACCCTCAAGTAAAAACAAACACGCAAGCATTCATTGCCCTGCCCGCTTGCATCTCCTCTCCCCTTTCCCTCTACCTCGATCCCCTGCCTGCAGCACTAGGGTTCCTCCAGCGAGCCATCGCCACTGGTCCCATCTGGCCTGGTCCTCGACGATGCTATGTCCAGCTAGGCTACATGGCCGGCGGGTAGGGGCAAATCTCCCTGGCTGCTCCTCCCTCTGGCGCCGCCCCTCATTCTCATGGTCTCCAGCAGCTGCTCCACTGTGGTTCGTCCAACGCACTACTCCGGCGGGCGCTGCACAACTACGGCTGATGCCACACTGCGGCAGAAGGCACCTTATTCCCCCTCCCCTCCTCCCAGGCCATGGCCTTGAGGTGCTGTTGAAGGATGAGCTCATCCAACAAGGTGAGGATCTCCTCTGATTTTTTGCCAAATTTTCATTCTGATCCACTATACGATGAATTGCTATGAGCTGCTTCTGCTGCTGCTATATGATGCATTGCTATGAGCTGCTCCTGCTGCTATATGATGAATTGCTATGAGCTGCTGCTGCTGTATGATGCGTTGCTATGAGCTTCTGCTGCTATATGATGAATTGCTATGAGCTGCTGCTGCTGCTATATGATGAGTTGCTACAAGCTGCTCCTACTGCTGCTATATGATGAATTGCTATGAGCTGCTCCTACTGCTGCTATATGATGAATTGCTATGAGCTGCTCCTGCTGCTGTTACATGATGAATTGCTACGAGATGTTGCTGGTATATGATGAATTGCTATGAGCTGTTGCTGGTATATGATGAATTGCAGACTGCTGCTGCTGTATGATCAGTTGCTATGAGCTGCTGCTGCTGCTATATGATGCTTTCAGGTGGTGCTGCTATACGATAATAACCAACCACTTGGACCATCAAATTTCAATAAATAATTGTTCTTCATTTAAATGTGGGTCATGCGTTCTTCGTTTAAATTAGGCAATGGGATCTCTATGGAGAACATTGACCAAAGTAGATTGTGCCAAGTAGATGGTATCTTTGTATTTGCATTTTGAGAAAATAGTGATGGTCTGTTTTCCTATCATATTAATTACTGCACTGGGTTCAATTTGTGATGTTTGCAAGTCAAATTAATTTCCATATGGGCAGCAAAATGAAAAAAATATAATGCAATCTAGACTTTCCACTGATCATACCAAAGATAAGCTGAAAACACAATGAAAAGAACTGGTTGGCTTATTACATGGAGCTTATATTCACAAGTGCTTATTTTCTTAGGATAACTCATAATAACTGTCTCTAAGAAACTTGGCTAATAGAACTGGCATACAAATAACATGTCACGATGATTGCAATGGAGGAGTGACGTACCATAGCACACTGTATAGGCTCACCGCTGCCTCTCCTTTTTTGCGATGTTCCATGAAATTGCCACATACATCTTGTACTTTTTCATTGTGTAACCCTATCTGCAAGTTGACACGGCTAATTTCAGACATCTCTACATGATACTACATTGCATATCCCTTGCGCATATTTAAACCACCAATTAACGATTGTGTGCGTACCATAAACTAGCCATGACTCTGTATGCTGGACTAGCAGGCACTCTAAGGGAGCCTAATGTAGTGCACTGGAATTCCTACATGCCACCTACGATTTTGTGTAATGTACTGCCCCTGTTCCTAAATATATGTCTTTGTAGAGATTCCAGTATGGACCACATACAGATGTATATAGATGCATTTTCGAGTGTAGATTCACTCATTTTGCTCCGTATGTAGCCTATAGTGGAATCTCTAGAAAGACTTATATTTAGGAACGGAGGTACGAGGTAGTATCATGTATGACATCTACATATCTAATTTAGCAGCCAGTAGTAGAAATCATTGTCTGCACAAAGGGATTACTGGTCGAAAATCCTAGCAAAGCACGCTGGCAGGCACAGAACAATACAAGAGAGAGAGACGCGCTTACAAGATCATAGCAATGCCTCAGTCCAGGATCTTGGTTGGCCAAGTTGTTAGATCCAGAAGAAACATCGTCCTTGTAGTTTTTGCTAGCTGCATAACAGGTAACAGCGAACGGTTAGTATATTTGGAGTACATCGGGCAGGTGATGCTGGACGGGTTTAAAGGTGACAAGTACCTAGGCCGTGGCGGGTGCTTGGCATCTCTCCAGACGGTGGGAATCAGGTTAGAAACGTCGAGGGTGATGACGCTGCGCTGGCTGTCGGGGTCCGGTAAGGAGATCTAGAACCGTCGAGTAGGGTGTTTGTGGAGCGGCTCCGGTAGGGTGGACTACGGTGTGGGCGAAGCGGATCTGTGGCCATGGACGAGGGCGTAGGTGAAGCTGCTCCAATGGTCGGGTTAAGGATGGTGTCGACGACGTGGATCTGCGGCCGTGGACGGGGCGTCAGAAGCTGCTCCGGTGGTTGGGTTAAGGATGGTGTCGACGATGCGGATCTGCGGCCGTGGACGGGGCGTCAGAAGCTGCTCCGGTGGTTGGGTTAAGGGTGGTGTCGACGATGCGGATCTGCGGCCGTGGACGGGGCGTCAGAAGCTGCTCCGGTAGGTTGGATGAGGGTGCGAGGAAGCGGATCTGAGACCATGGACTTGTGAGTTGGCAAAGCGGCCCCGGTAGGGTTGAGAATGGTATAGGCGAAGCTACTCCAGTAGGGTTGACAATGGTGTCGGCGAAGCGGCTCCAGTAGGGTTGAGGAAGGTGTAGGCGAAGCAGCTCCGGTAGGGTTGAGGAAGGTGTCGGCAAAGAGGATCAGAGGCCGTTGACGGGGGCATCGGTGGGGCGGCTCCGGGGGGTGTGCACGAAGCGTCTCCGATGGGGAGTATGAATGAGCCGCTGCAGATGCGTGGCGGTTGACGAGAGTACTGGCGAAGCAGATCCGGCGCCGTGGACAAGGCCGGCACTAAATGGGCTGTGGTACAGTGGTGGATGAGCAGTCAACTTGTTTGTAGGGGAGGTGGGAGGGGTAGATGCGGCCGTAGAAGCAGATCCAGTGAGGTGGACGCCGCTGGCAGTGAATGGGCTATGGTACGCCAGTGGATGAGCAGTCTAGGGTTTCGAGAGGGGAGGGGAGAAAGGGCGATGAAGTACGGACGGCGTGATGTAAGATGCTCTGGTGCTGTGGAGTTAGTCGTTTTTGCGGGAGGGGGAGAGGAAATGGGGGTGCCGTGTAGTGGGGGAACCGGAAGTTACCAAAGCAGCCCCGACCTATCATGTAGATGAGGGCGGTATTGTAACTGTTGGTCTCCGTGCACCAAGGACAAAAGGGGGATTTCGCATGCTAAAGACTAAGGTGGCGGAAATTTTAGAAGGAGGCGGGAGATTTTGCCGCCCGCGGGATCGTTCGTATCCAGTTTCAACTAATTTTGGACCGTGCTAGCGGGAAGGTCATGCTAGACTGTGTACACGGGGCACGCGTCAGCAGTTAATAACTGGTGTGAAGTCCACCCCAGAAAAAAAGACAATAACTCGGGATGATGCGCCGATAACTTGGACGTTCACACGGGCGCGGCCAATCGTACGGGTGTAGTGGCGCGTTCACAAAAAAGGGATCAAACGCTCAGCCTATGTATTTCTCGTGTAAATAGATAATTTAGTGCCATTGGTTATTTACTTTAAACATAATGCATTGACGTGTTAGTGTAGAGGCGCACAAAAAGAAATGGATATTGTAGTCAGCTACTTAAAAGTGTTACCTCATATGATTACATAGCCTCCATTTCATAAATTGCGTACCCGTTGAATTCATATATGAATATTACATATATTACTTCAAAATAGAAACTTAAATCATCCAAGACTAATGAATTTGAATGCAAGAGTAACAATGGTGCATGTACATGATAGCTACATTGGTTGTTTGAAGAAACATCACTGTAACTTTGGCATGCACAACTGAAAAGGTTTATTTAAATAGAAAAAATGTGATATGTGAGTGTCCAATCTTTATAGCGTTGAATCGATATTGTACCTTTGGCCACGATACGAAGTAGATATTGACTTATGTTCAAGCGATGCACGTCCACGATCGCTAGATAGTGATACGTGAATGAATTGTGCAATCTCTCTCACACGCATACATATCTCATTTCCCTGTGGGCATCGGAATCACACACGCGCACTTCGTGTATTTCTCTCCCTCCGTCAGGGTTAAATTCGTCTTTCTACCCCGTCCTACAAGTCTCTCACACAGAAACACACACGCTCTCTATGTCTAACACGCCCACCCCTTTAATTCCGCCCACCCACAGCCACTAATGTCTCAAAGTATAATAATGTCTCTCACACATATGCTATCTACCTATCCCTTAATATAGCTAGATATGTGTCACACAAACTCCTTCTCCCTACTAGCAAGATGCCCATGCGTTGCACGGAACATCAAGATGCATTTGTATGAGAAGTTTATCTTGTGGGAGAAAAGGATGAACGAGGGAATGCCTTATTTGCAAATGCGGAGAGGGGTGTGGGTATCTTTTTGCAAAATTGCCATAGTTTCCTTCCTGTCCGTCGGATATAAATCGGATGGCCTATATTGCAGGATGGCAGGAACACCATCATCACCAACTCTGTTTTTTATAAGAGTAGAGATATGTGAGTGTCACTGCCCCCCCCCACACACCCACACTTCCCAACACCGAAGGAGTAGGGTGACACCTCGATCTTGATACTAATCTATCGACTGGCTTCTCTCTCAAACATACACACACACTACCCGGCACCGAAGGAGTAGGGTGGCACATCGATCTTGATAATAATCTATCTACTCCTCTTTCAAACACACACACACACACACACACACTCGCTAGTTGTGCCTCTGTGCCTACCGCGCACACTCTCGATACGTCTTTCTCTCCCTCCCCCCAACAATGACAGCAGAAGGGTGACAACTCGATCTGATCATAATCTGTCAATTGGTTTCTCTCTCAAACATTGTGTCTCGGTGCCTCGCTCGGTAGCCCCCTCGATATGTAGACTTCTCGCGCGCGCACAGCTGTAGTGACGATGACGCTGAACCCAGTGTGCCTTGTTTTTACCGGCCTCATGTGATAGTTTTCACCCTGTTTTCTGTTAATTAACAAGGCAACCTTTTCTTTGTTACTACTAGTGAATCTGAAATCATTCGGGGCAGACATAAAATATATCACTTCAACCCAATTATCGCAGCAACTATTTTAAAAGAAATTAGCTAGCTGCCCGTGCGTTGCACGGAACATCAAGATGCATTTGTATGAGTAGTTTATCTTGTGAGAGAAAAGGTTGAACGAGGGAAGGCCTTATTTGCGAACATGGAGAGACGTGTGGGTATATTTTTGCAAAATTGCCATAGTTTCTTTCCTATCCGTTAGATATAAATCCGACGGCCTATATTGCAGGATGGCACGCACACCATCATCACCAACTCTGTTTTCTACTCCCTCCGTCCGAAAATACTTGTCATCAAAATGGATAAAAAGAGATGTATCTAAAACTAAAATACGTCTAGATACATTTCCTTTTATCCATTTTGATGACAAGTATTTCCGGACGGAGGGAGTATTTGTCTTTTTAGAGATTTCAACAAGTGACTATGACCGGACCTTACCAACATACTCAAAAAAGTAGTCCATAATTTTGATGTTACCCTCTTTTCTTGGCGGTGCAGTGCCATCTGGATACCTCATAAATAAATCAAGGACAAATCTGACCCCTTCCTGAAAAGACATACGGAGCAAAATGAGTGAATCTACACTCTAAAATATGTCTACATACACATCCGTATGTGGTAGTCCATTTGAAATCTGAAAAAGACAAATATTTAGGAACGAATGGAGTATATATAAGAGTAGACATGGAGATATATCTCCAGCATGGTCTACAACAAAAATGTGCTGGGCTGGTTAGCGCCGGATGCTCGCAACGCGATGACATGAGTTCGAATTCTGTCTTTTAACTTTATATTTTTATATTATATATTACTCTACTTATTTAATATATACTTCTTTCGCTACTGTACTGACAGTGGAACCCACAGAGTACTTAGAATACAAGATTAAGGATGGACTTGTTTCTTTTTAACTTTCTGTACGAAGCTGTAGCCACCCTGCAAGTCACGTGTACACTGTACATGCAATTAACTTTTTATAGAGGGACAATCATACATGCAATTAACTCAAATGGATTGGATGTCACTCTATTATTTCCAGCATAAAGAGCATCTCCAACGGCAGCCGGCAAATTTCCTCCCGCTTCCTTAAGCGGAGGTCGACATCAAACGCAGCGGCATACATTTTTACAACTCTAACCAACTAGATGAAATTTGTGCAAACACGGACTGATTTCATATAAGCATGAAGGATTTTGTGTAAAAAAGCCGGATCTTCATATAAACATGATGAATTTCATTACATTTACATGAACTAAGAGCTGCCAATCCGGCTCTCTTGTATAATTAATACTCCCTCCATCCAGAAATACTTGTCCTAGAAATGGATGTATATAGACTTATTTTAGTTCTAAGTGGACGCCTGCGGATCCCTTTGTCTTCCTCATGTCCGTCAGACACTTACGGGGTCGACAAAGGTCCTCGAAAGAGACGAAGCAGCAAAGAAACCACCTGAATCCGTGGTCGTCGCCTCGGCGGTGGCCTTCATGGGTCCCAAGTGGCGGCGGCCTCCCGTGTTCTACTTATCCTCGATGATGGCGGCAGACACGGAGAAGCTGGGCACCGACTCATCGCTCTCCACGCACCCGACTTCTGTCTCTGCCTGCATGGCGCTGCCGCAGGCACGGGAGGCGCGCCCACATACACGGGAGGCGCGGCCACCGCAGACACTGGTGGCGCGGTACGACGTGGCAGCGACGGCGCCCGTACCGGCGTGCTCGCTGCCGTGCTAGCATGGAGCAACTCGCCACTCCTCATCGAGCTGAACTGGAGCGGCGAGTTGCTAAACCACGCGCCTTCTTGGGGTGGCAACTGGCTCCGTCGGGCCAAGCGAGGTTGGTGAAGCACCGAGCGGCCTCGCCCGTATCCGGAGGGCTCAGCGGGCCACCCAGCTGGGTAATATGCCGGAGAACGGCTCATCGGAAGCCATCGGAAGAGTGGAGAAAATGGTGAAGGAGGAGATGGGGGAGCGGCGGAGGGGTGCAATTCTTGCCCGCTGTCTGTCTGGCCTCGTGTAAATAGAGGGCGGACGGTAGGAGCTTGGCCGGCGTCTAGCCTCGTTTAAACTGAGGGCGGACGGGAGCAGCTCAGCCGGTGTTGCGTTTAATTCCGGCCCGCTCATGAACGGACGTGTGGCCGGAGTAGGATTCACATGCGCGTCTAATGGAGGGGTTTAATGGAGGTGCCAGGCGTGCAGCGGGCGGCGCAGTACTATTCGATTTGACAGCAGTAATGAGCCGTCAAATCATGAAGGCTCACGCCTCTCGTGAAATTGACCGAGCTAGACTGCCCCGCCCTCTAGCCTTTTAAAAAATGTATATACTCCACTTTTGTACAGTAGTAGTATCGATGGATTGCGCCATGGAGCAAACTTGAAATTAAAAAAAGGTGGTACATATAGAGAGGGAGTACTCGATTTTACAGCAGGCGGCACAGTTCCCGATACGGCTTTAGTGCAGACGGGGGAGGGAGTAGCAGTTCCCGATATGTTGAACGGCCAATGCATCCTCCTTCAATTAATGCATGAGGGAAGTAATGGGAGGAGGTCCGGGAAAAGAGGCTGCACGATCTGAATGCAACGCAGTTTGCCCTCATATAAAGGCACCCCTCCATTCCAATGCATCTACCACATCGTACGCACCTACGCATTTGCCTTAGCACCTACACTAAGCGCAAAAGAGCTCACTCCAGACCCATGGCGGCGATGCGCGTGAGCGGCCAGCGACTGCGCCAGATGGTCCACGACACCAGCCTGCGGCATGGCGCCGAGGATAGCCTCCAGATGGTGTTGGGGACCGGCTAGTGGATGGCCGCCGTCGACGTCAACTACGACTCTTAGTTGGACCAGATGATCATTGCCACCAGCAACAAGTTCACCGTCCTCAAGAAGCTCGCGGACGACATCGCCGTACTCCTCCAGCCGCGCCCGGGCTCCTCATTGCCTGCCACCCTAATCGGCCTCCATGGCCAAAACCTCTTTCAAGCACTGGTGGCCCTGCGACTGCCCACCGACGCCACGAAGAATGTCCACCTGGAGGTCGCACTCGCCGCGAGGCGCCTCGCCCTGCAAGAATTCGTCGACCTACACATCCACGTGTACGAGGAAATCGTGTACATAGGTATCTACAAGGCCAGTGAGGACGCTACGACGTTGGCCTTCCTCAACCGGCTGGAAGCCTTGGATGCCTTTGCTGAGAAGCACCTCGACCTCGCCACAAAAGCCGCCGCTCCTTAGCCGCCGGTCGGTGGCCCGGCGCACTAAGTTGAGGAGGAGGAGGTCGTACGTTCGTGGATCCATCTTTCTTCTTGCCTTCTGTAACCACCACTGCGATCGCATCATCGTGGCCTTAATTCTTATTGTGCTGTTGCATTCTC
Source organism: Triticum aestivum (assembly GCF_018294505.1). Taxonomy (NCBI): domain Eukaryota; kingdom Viridiplantae; phylum Streptophyta; class Magnoliopsida; order Poales; family Poaceae; genus Triticum; species Triticum aestivum. The sequence goes on from NC_057803.1 coordinate 232,497,713, forward strand.
GTTCCAGTCAATACCGACATGTGCGATCCCTTTGCTTAATTATATGCATCACTGTAACTAGTACTCCATCCGTCAATTTATAAGTTGTGCTTACCTTTTCCATCAACTTCGTGCAACGCGCGGGCATCTTGCTAGAAACACTAGAATATGTCTATATAATCCGTATGTGATAGTCCATTTGAAATCTCAAAAAAGACAAATATTTAGGTACGGAGGGAGTAATATATTAGGAGTATATCAAAACAATAGTGATTTCTTTCAAGTTTGTGAACAAATACTACTATTCTACTACTTTGGATCCGTCGCAACGCACGGGCACATTGCTGGTAAAAGGAAAAGGCCTGCCGCGTTCGCGTCGCACCCCCACACGCCCGGGAATCGGGAGTACAACACGGCCCGTCCGGCACGACACATAGCTTAGGGAAGGCGTGTTGCCTAGCATTTTCACTTTCATGTGGGACCGCCGTTGAGCAAACCGACACCCCGCCCGCCGCCGGGTTGGAAAACAGAAACGAGGGGAAGATCTAGCTGTAGCACGGAAGCCAAGAAATTTGGTGTCAGACGGGGCTCGTTGATAGAGTAGGAGCATTCCGTACTAGTACTACTCCTACTAGTACCAAGTTTGTACTCCTAATACTATATTACTAGTACTACCACTATACAACTAGTAGGTACGTGCACGGCACAACATCGTAGGAACAAAAAACGGGAAGATCTTGTTTTGGGTGATTTATCTTTTTTTCAATCAACGTAGTATGAATAATATGATGTGGGGGGCACCCATGAAGCTTATGTGGCTTGGTTGCATGGCTACGGAAGGTTAGAGAAAAATAAATAGATAATGTGTTTAGAGTGCACTCCACTAAATAGATATACTTTGGATCCATTGCAACGGACCGACACATCTATATCTATACCCCCTATATAGTGTGTGAAAAACTTTGAAAGTTGGTCGTTGGATGAAGCCAATCCGACGGTACAAAGATGGCAAATCCGAGCACTACTGGCCGTTGGATATCATCCACCAGATTCTGCCACATGTATAATCTAGAAGACTCCATGGTTGAACTTAATTCATGACTAACTTTGCCACAACTAAGCTTAGGCAAAGTTATTAGTTCTTCAAAATGAGAGCCACAAGTTGGCAAGCCTAAGGGAATCTTGCCACATTTTTTGTGTGTATGTCATGTGGGGCCTTAGTGTGGCTTGCCTAAGGTGTGGCTTGAACCAAACACTCACCTAAGTTAATCAAACTTGCCTAACCTTACATTCCACCAGATTTTGCCACATGTTAGAATCCAGAAAGCTCCACATGTAGAAGCATAATGCACAAACCACCAGAATCTCATGCGTGCAATGCACGTGTACCTTACTAGTACTAGTTGGTAGTAGTAAGAAACAAATTCCAGTTTTGGCACGAGCTCGTACTGCGGGAGCACCACAAGGCCTGCCGCAGGAGTTACATTTCCCTCTCGGGGCCCATGGGACCGAACTTCAGTGGCTTAGTGCCCGGCCTATGAGTCAATGACATGCGGACCTTAAATGCGGCTGGCCCACATGTCATTCTCATGGTGGTGGCGTGGTTCGCGACTCACTCATTCGAGATGAACCGGCCGGTGGTGGCGTGGCCGTGGCGAGGGTGCCACAGCTGGGCGTCGGGGCGTTACGAGGCGTAGATGGCCACACCGGCGGGTACTACCTGTAGTACATAAGTACTCCAGCTGAGGATTGATGCCCGGGACGAAATGTGTCACAGCCGCTGGATGAAAATTCGATGGTGCGGGAGTACGGATCGGAGCACAGCAGCGGAGCAGGCAAACCGCGTCCAATCGGGTGTGTCTGTGGTAGAAAGTTGATGGTCGCCGCAGTTCAGCTGGCCCGCATGTCATGCACACAAAGGCAGAGGAGCGGTGGGGCCGAGAGGGATGAGGGGCACGTCGGGGGATGAGGATCCCCTGACGCGAACAATCCTACCATTCTGTCACTGACATGTGGGACCCATAAGCGTGGGTCCCACCTGTCAGCGAAGGAAAGGCAGGGCAAGGCAGTGATAGCCACGTCAGAGGATCCATGTCCACGTCGGGGGACGTCGTGCCGTGGGTTGGAGCGGCGTCGTGGGAATCGCGTGTGGGTGTGGCAGTGGTAGAAACAAGAAACGTGATGGTCGCCGTGGTTCAACTTCCATGGACAAGCTGTCATGTCTGCTGACACATGTATATCAAAACTAGAGTGTTTATATTTCAAGCACGTGAACAAGTATTATTCTACTACTTTGGATCCATTGCAACGCACGGGCCAGCACATTGGTAGTAGTAGTGTCCATCTCTATCTCTAGAGGCCTTCCCTCGTTCATCCTTTTCTCTCACAAGATAAACTACTCATACAAATGCATCTTGATGTTCCGTGGAACGCACGAGGATGTTTCCTTGGGGGTCTCTCCAGCGCGGCGTGGCCGTAGTTGCAAGTTGACGCCCCTTGAGATGCCGACGTTGAGGGGCACTCGGATTTCCTCCGATGAGCAGGTAAGATGAGTTTGATCACGTAGTAAATGCATTCTAAAGACTACTTCCGTGTCCATTTCCTAATTCTCCCCCTGCCCACTGTTTCACAGGTTAGGCTCGGTGCGAGTGGAGATTGGCTTGCATATGTACGGGAGGGTACCAACATCAATTTGCACAACATTTACAATGGTGACACCATTCCCGTAGAACCTTTGTCCAACATTGGGATCAGCCATGCAACAGGCCACCACATGAATTGGTACGATGGAACCACAGTGAGATTGAATAAGATAGCACGAACCTTGCACATGGCGGTCAAAGGCGGACCATGATGTCTGCGGCCGATTTGTTGCCGTGTGAGTAGGAAGACGTCGTGCTCCTTTCTAACCGCATCTTCACGGTGACAAACCAGGGGACTTATTTTGTATGGGACACATCCTACGATATACTCCCTCTCTCCAAGTTTATTTGTTTTGAATCTTTTCGTTTTATAAGTTTCAAATTCAAATTTAGAGCTCCCCATCACATGTTGAGATTACAATGTCCATTAAATCATTGCGCGCATGTATAGTAAAGAAACAAATCTCGAGTTTGGCACGAGTTCGTATTGTGGGAGCACCACAAGCCCTGGCCCAGGACTTACATTTCCCTATCTGGGCCGTCGGGACTGAGCTTAAGCGCCTTACTGCACCTACCTTTGAGTCAATAACATGTGGACCCAATAGGTGACTGGTCCACATATAATGCTCCCATAGGCAGAAGGGCAGTGGGGCCAAGAGGGGTGAGCCGCAGGTCGGGGGACGTGTGGTTTCATGGGTTCGAGCGGCATCGTGGGAATCGTGGGTGGCTGTGGTAGAAACTTGATGCTCGCCGCAATTTAGGTGGCCCACATGTCATGCACACAAAGGTAGAGGGGCGGTGCGGCTGAGAGGGGTGAGGCGCACGTTGGGGGGGTGTGGTGCCGTGGGTTGAAGAGGCGTCGTGGGAATCGCGAGATGAATCGTGATGGTCGCTGTAGTTGAACTTTCATGGACAAGCTGTCATGTCTACGGACACATGCACTGCATACCGATCACTGGAAGGAGTAGCAGAGAAAGCTATATATGCGGATAAATAGTTCCATATAGTCAAGCGGACCCACGCTACTACTCTGTTCCAAAGACATGCACACCATCGAAATAGTCCATCTATATCAATATACACCGAGAGGGAATAATTTTTTTTACAAGAGAGGAAATAGTTCATCCATCCATAATGCCCTCCTGCTGGTGCAGCCTTTTCTTCTTCTTCTTCTTCTTCTTCTTCTTCTTCTTCTTGTTCTCATTCTCTGTGGGAGACAGCTTCGCAACAAGCTCTTTGGACCTTGCAGCTATCTCGAAACTCACACGGGCATCGAGGGCAGCATATTTTATCCGCTCGTACGTCAAGGGATAATTCTCCCATCCAGACGACCTTAGTGCCACCGTCTCGTCACCCTTCTGAAGATTTGTACCAAGCACAAAATTTGCTACATCGAATAGGGATGGTGTCTGTTTATCACAATATTCTACAGGAATTTTGATTCTGGTTTGTAGGTCAGCGATGCTTTTCAAGTCAAGGTTGTATGGCTCCAGCTTCTATTTGCCCCCTTCGATGGCTGCCCCATAGAAGTATACGTCCTCCCGAGACAAGAAATCGTGAAGCTCACCTGGTATGGAGGGCGAGTGTATGATGTGGTACACCAAAACATCATCTTCGTGGCACAGCTGAAGGACGGCGGCGCGTTGGATCTTCCCAGGGGCACGCTCCGTGTACTCTGCGTCGAGACCGATGACCCTCGTCTCTACCTTTTCGAGGGAGTTGGATACATTGTTGATCCACTACCGAACAACCCTTGGGTGGACGGTGACGGTGGCAACTATGCACATCGAGCATTCGACGAGGACATGTTGGATGCTAAAAACCTGCATCTCGATCTCTCCCGCCAATTGGAATTGCTGGAATGAAGGGCTATGGTTTGGAGAATTAGGATTAGATGGCTAGTCTAACTGAAGTAGTAGATGATTATTTAAAGAGGTTAAAACAATTTGAATGCAGTGGGGTTTGGATGCAAATGAAGACGAAGGGGAGGTGAAGAAGCCGAGGAGAATCGGTTCCCGATGGAGAAGTAAATGGGAGAAGTGGCGTGCAGGCAGTTGATTAGACGGCTAGGTAGACTAAACGAAAAGGCTATGCGGGTAGACTGATGAGTCATACCTATTCATGTACGTGCCCATCCTTCCTGATAGGTGGGACCTATGCAAACAGATAAAAAATGTGTCGTAGTTTTTTTTGAGCGCGTGAGTGGGAGACACAACGTTCTCTGGTTAAGGAATACTCCCTCCGTTTAGGTGAGTATAAGTCACCTTATGAAAATCAGGTTTGCCCAAAACCTTTAGGCGTGGAGCATTAACTTCCTGCTCGATCCCCTCCCAGCCTCGTTAGCCAGCGTTCTCTTCCTCTGCTGCCGTGTTCTACCTTTCCATTTTTCCTCTTCTCAAGTGTGGAACGATCTGCATGCCGTCCTTGATGCAACAGAATGACCACTTCATGCATCGCGGCAGGGCGTTGATTGGGCATGCACGAGAATTCGGTTAGTCCTGCCTTCGGTCGATGCGTGCTGTTGCTCAACAGTGGTGTGGTGGCGCTTGACGACCAGTTTGCTAGCAAAGTGCTGATGGTAACCATCAACGGCGACCGGCCTCCCATCTCGCCAGACGACCTTGTCAAAGCTCTTGGCATTGTGCACGGCATCCAAATAAGTGACTTGCTCGTCGAAGTCTGTCCGCCACCGGCTGATTTCTTCGTCAGGTTCCGGACAACTTTTGACTGCAGTCGTGTGTTCGAATCTTCCCGGTGTTTGTTCTGTGATGGCGCGCTGGTGAGCTTTGATCGGTGGCACCCAGGATGGGGCTCGGTGCCCTCTGAGCTTGAGTTTTTAACAAAGCTTACCTTCCACGGCATGCCTCGATGTGCTTGGAACAGCGAGTCCATGAACAAGCTTATCAACGACCTTGGAGGTGAGCTCATAAGTATGTTTATTCCTCCAGACAGCTGGGCTCTGACGGTTATGGCATGGATGAAGAGGCCATCCACCATACAGAAGGTGATTGGTGTTGAGATACCGGTGCAGGAACCGGGGTTGTACTATTCATTGCCACCAAGGACGCCGCGTACCACGTTAGTGATGTACCTATATCGAGTGTCTATGCATGTCAAAGAAGTGGTCAATCCATCAATAGAAGTCCTGCCGCCACCGCTGGTGCCAGGGTCCGTCGACGATGTCCATTACAGGAGTCAACGTTAGACTTTCCCCGTGTTGCTCGGAACGATGGATGGCACAGGGCCTACTCCATCGCTCGGCGGAGGCCACTGCTTCTTTGGGAGAAGAGGTAGGGCTGGCTGCCTGGATGTGCTCTAATTTGAGGTAACAACTGAATCTTGTCATATACTAGTTAAATCCGAGCTATGGGTGTGAAGCACTGATATGCCAGTACATTTGATTGTGACCTGTTCTAATTTTGTACCAGAACTTTTTTTAGAAAGGGTTGTACGTCAACTTAATGTGCTAGCAGAACTTATTGTGTTGTCTATCTGTTTTCTTTGCACAACATTCAAGATATTTCCCCGTTATTGATAAAGACGATGAACCGTTTTGTACAACTTTGTTGGTTTCAACATAGCCCTTCCCGTAGCGATCCACTGCTTCCATCCTGATTGTGCCACCTGCGTGAAATTTTTGTATGCAAGTTCAGTGTGCTATGATGTTCTATATGATTGTGTCAACTATATAAGTTTTTACTGAGCATCAGCAATGCATATGGCTGAAAGATGTATTTACGAGCATTGACCGATGGGTCTCTCTCTCTATCTATCTCTCTCTCACACACACACACACACGCACATGCACAAGTGGGACCCATTGAATTATTTATTTGCTCGTGACATCTTTTAATTAGGTTCCACTATAATCTAACTTTTTTCTTAAGTTATTAATTGAGCTCAGTGACTTCAAAAAGTTGTACATAAGCTTTGTTCGGGCCTTTCCGGCGTTGCTGAATGTGGGCTGAGTAACCATGTTAGGTTGTACTATACTACACAGGCCTTTTTTGAACATCAGCAATGCAACTGGGCCGACAGTTGTACACAATATCTGGGTCAACTTGTTATTCTCCGCTCCGCTGGGCTGCAAACTTTTCTAGGAGGTATGCATTAGGCTTAATTATAAAATGGACTTTAAGAAATAATAAATGGGATGTAATTATAATAACTAGAGAGTTACTATGCACCAAACACGTAATTAGTTTGAAAAATATATTATTTTTGGAATTTGAAAATTTTAATTTCATTACTTGTTGCGTGCGCAATATTTTGTTGGATTTTAACGTAATGCAACTTTATTTTGAAATTATATTTAACCTGACTAGAAATTTTGGATAAAAATATTTCGGATCCCATCAAAATGTGGGAATTTTTTTTTTGAATTCTGTTTTAAGCGGTTGTTTGAAATTATTAATCGTTGTCCTAGCTAGAAGTTGGGCTGTACTTTTAACAAACTGTAAATGGGCTATAGTAAGTTCCATTAGAATTAAAAAAATGGGTTGTACATTCTTACAAATCGCAAATGGGATATATGTTCTCTGCCAAATCCGAGCTATGGGCCTACTAAGTTGACGCGTACCAAGGGCTTTGTGAACTTAGTCAATATAAACGATTCTAGCTGCAGTGATCGTACGATGTCCATCCAACAGTCGTAGTGCTTCTTCAACCTCTGGTCTTCTTGCTCCAGCCGCCCAAAGCAGCGTCGGTCGTGTCGCGTACTCTACTCACCCACACCCATGTTATTCTACGGCAACAGCGGCCACACACCGCAGCCGAACCAGTGAACCCTCGTAATCCTCTCCACGCGGGTTTCCACTTCTGCGTCTTCCCCGGCTCCGCATCGTCCCCTTCATAGGCCTCGTCGTCGTCTAGACCACCGTCCTGGTGCTCTCGGCGCGGCGTGGTCAACGTGGTCAACGACCGACTTCCATCGGAAGAGTACTGTACGTGGAGAGGCTGGCAGCTGGGTCCAGGCGGCCGCAAGGAAGTGCCTCCTTATTACGCGCAAAATAATTATTCCTCCACCTGACAACAGGGACCCACCGGACGGGCCACCTTATTTCGCGAAAAAGACATTTCCCCCCTGACTGCTGGGACCCACCGGATAGGCCAGCATATTTTGCGAAAATAACATTCCCCCCACTGTCAGCTTGGACCCAACGGAAGTGCCTCCTTATTACGCACAAAAAAGAATACTCCCCTTGCTAGCTAGGACCCACCATGGTGGTAGGCTGACTTGTGGGGCTACTAAGTTGACTGGGACGAGGGCCTTTGTCAACTTTAGTCAATATGAACGATTCTAGCTCCAGTGACCGTACGATGTCCATCCAACAGCCGTAGTGCTTCTTCAACCTCTGGTCTTCTTGCTCCAGCCGCCCAAAGCAGCTGATACTCACAAACAACTGGAATCTGAGAAATAGCATTGATCTCGCCTTTCTCATTGAGAGAGAACAACCGAATGGTTCCATCACGAACCGCAAAGATAATCACATCTTCAGACGGGTGAGTCAATTTAATCTCCTTGGCAGCACAATCAAGGAAAGCCTTGTGCTTAGAAAGCCAATCCATGCCAAGAATGAGATCAATGTCGGAATTACCAAGAACAATTGGGGAAGCCAGAAATGCATAATTGTCCACCTTGATACTGACATCAGGAATTATCAAGCGAGAATTCATGATCTTCCCCGGAGAGACAATGGATAAAGGCTTGGCTAATAAATCAGGCATTGAGTCATGCATCTCATAAAAATGTCTTGATATGAAAGAATGTGATGCACCTGAATCAAACAATACTTTTGCCGGAAGAGAGTTAATTGAGAGATTATCCATGATCACATCTGTAGGTTCCTCCGCTTGAGCTGCATTCAACATGTTCACCTTTGCATACATTGGATTGTGCTTGACAACTGCGTTGCCTTGCTGACCTGACCGGAGGAGGAGGCGGAAGGCGCCTCTGGTTGAAGCACTTGTTGGAGTAATGCCCTTTCATACCACACTCGTGAAAATTGACCTCTGAAAGTGGACGAAAAGGTGGAGGAGGAGGACAGTTTGACCTCGGAGCTTGAGACTTGTTCTGATAGCTTGGGTTGGGTGGGTGGGATGATCCACGACCACCCGACTGCTTTTGCTGATAGGGCGGACGAAACAGAGGAGGTGGAGGAAGCCAGAACTTCTGCTTCTTTGAGACCACTTGAGAGGAAGAAGAAGAGTGGACTGCATCCCTGAGCCTCTTCTTGTAAGCTTTGCACTTGAGCTGAGCCGCTTCTTGTTTTAGAGCCATGTTATAGAACTGATCGAACTGAGTAGGCTCAGCAACAACGAGAGCTAACTGAAGGTCCTCTCTAAGGCCACCCCTGAAGTAGTAGATCATACTCTTCTCATCTGGGACGTCTTGCCTTGCATAGCGAGCAAGATTCCGAAACTTGACGTTATATTGGTACATGGACATGCTTCCTTGCTTGAGATTACAGAATTGCTCATGCATGCTCTCGACAACTTGTTGGAATGTGATGAGCTCGAAAATCCTGATAGAAGTCGGTCCAGCTAATCACTCGACCACCTCTAAAGTCTTTGTACTGCTGATACCAATCTGCTGCTTGGTCCTTGAGCTGGAAGGAAGTGAACTTGACGTAGTCCTCCGGTCTGACATTGCTGCACTCCAAATGTGTTTTCATGTCCATGAGCCAATCATCAGCGTCCATGGCCTCAACACAAGCGCTAAACGACTTTGGCTGATTTGCGAGGAACTGATTGAGTGTAGCAAATTGAGGTTGATTGTTCAATTGCCCTTGACCTTGGTTCCATTGGTTGCCTTGGCCTTGGCTGCGCTCTTGCATGAGCTGAATTAGCATCTGAGTATTGGTGTTGGTGGCTGCCATCAAAGCTTTCCATGCCTCTGGAGGCGGGGGAGGTGGCGGAGGTGGAGGGTTCAACTATTCTCCATCGATACATTCCAGATGCAGACGCGTTGAAGGATCCATCATGAAGAAGATGCCATCCATTAGAACCACCATTGAAATGATAGACAAGCTGAATCGAAGGATAGACATGTGCAATGAAGTCTTGACAATAACATCCGAACAAAGAGATTGAACGAATGCATTCCAAAGTTAATATGGTACGACCATTTGAAGGAGAAGCCACTTGAACGAGGTAGATGAATAAAACAACAAGGTAAGAACTGGAACAAATACATGGTAAAGATTCCTATCTCATAACAAATACCTGTCGAAAAGATAACTTAGAGCTACTTGAATTCCCACCTATTAACTCCCGAAACTTTTTGGTTATGCAATCCGGTGTTGGGGATATAGGGAGGCACAAATATCTCACACAACTAACAAGCCCTACGCTCCAACTGTATCCATCCTTTAACACATAACAAAGAAACCTTCGGAAATTGTGTACCTCAGACCTTTGAAAACATTCGATATACTAGCTCTGGCAATACATCTGATCACTCTCCCCAGTACTGGGTGTCGTCAAACTACTCTCACCACCATTCCGGAACTGAAATGATAAACACTGTGATGAAAACACCATGGAGCTCAACTCCCCGGGACACTGCCATAACCCCTAAATATCAGGAGGCACCAAGACAGAATCCCAATCACAAAGATATCGGAACGATTCCATAATACCCGAGTGATCCTAAATTTTTTTTGAGTGAAAAAGGATAGAGGAGTGAGAAAAACACCTACGTCACGAGTCCTTACCAGAGCGACGAAGGGGGTATGGAGTAAAAAGAATTCCTACTCTTTGAAATAACTAAGACTCAAAACAGTTTTCTTCTAGACTCATCGGTGGTTCGATCAAGCAAAGGCTCCTATAGTTGGTATGGCTCTGATACCAACTTGTACCGCCCAAGATGCAATTCTATCCCAATCACATGATGAGCTCATGATGGGGGCACAATTGCAATACAGACACATAGCAAGGTGGCATACTGATACGCATCATGTTTTCCCCTGTTATTTATGATGTTTTTATGCATAATAATGCTTTTGGAGTAATTCTAATGCCTTTTCTCTCATAATTTGCAAGGTACATACAAAGAGGGAGAATTCCGGCAGCTGGAAATATGGACCTGGAAAAGCTACGTTAGGCTACAAATTTTGCACAACTCCAAACAAGCTGAAACTTTACAGAGAATTTTTGTGGAATATATGAAGAATATTGGAGCAAATAAGTACTAGAGGGGGGCCAATAGGTGGGCACAATCCACCTGGGCGCGCCTTGGTGGGTTGTGCTCACCCAGGCCCACCTTCGGTGCCCATCTTCTGGTATATAAGTCATTTTGACCTAGAAAAAAAATAAGGAGATAACTTTCGGGACGGAGAACTGCCGTCTCGAGGCGAAACTTGGGCAGGAGCACTTTTGTCCTCCAGTGGAGCGATTCCGCCAGGCGAACTTCCCTCCGAGAGGTGGAAATCATCGTCATCATCATTATCAACAACTCTCCCATCTTGGGGAGGGCAATATCCATCAACATATTCAACAACACCATCTCATATCAAACCCTAGTTCATCTCTTGTGTTGAATCTTATTACCGCAACTATAGATTGGTGCTTGTGGGTGACTAGTAGTGTTGATTGCATTGGTGCTTGTGGGTGACTAGTAGTGTTGATTACATCTTGTAGTTGATTACTATATGGTTTATTTGGTGGAAGATTATATGTTCAGATCCATTATGCTATTAAATACCCCTCTGATCTTAAGCATGTTTATCACTGGAGAGTAGTTACTTTTATTCTTGAGGTCACGGGAGAAATCATGTTGCAAGTAATCATGTGAACTTGATATGTGTTCGATATTTTGATAGTATGTATGTTGTCATTCCCTAACTGGTGTCATGTGAACGTCGACTACATGACACTTCACCATATTTGGGCCTAAGGGAATGCATTGTGGAGTAGTTATTAAATGATGGGTTGTGAGAGTGACAAAAGCATAAACCCTAGGTTATGCGCTATTCCATAAGGGACCTATTGGATCCAAAAGTTTAATGCTATGGTTAGGATTTATCCTTAATACTTTTCTCGTAGTTGCAGATGCTTGTGAGGGGGTTAATCATAAGTAGGAGGTTTGTTCAAGTAAAAACAACACCTAAGCACCGGTCCACCCACATATCAAATTATCAAAGTAGCGAACATGGATCGAATCAACATGATGAAAGTGACTAGATGAAATTCCCGTGTACCCTCAAGAACGCTTTGTATACTATAAGAGACCGTTTTGGCCTGTCCTTTGCCTCAGAAGGATTGGAATACCTTGCTGCACTTTTGTTACTTTTATCATTACTTGCTCGTTACAAAATATCTTGCTATCAAACTACTCTGTTACTTACAATTTCAGCACTTGCAGACATTACCTTGCTGAAAACCACTTGTCATTTCCTTCTGCTCTTCGTTTTGTTTGACACTCTTGCTTACCGAAAAGAGCTACAATTGATCCCATATACTCGTGGGTCATCAAGGCTATTTTCTGGCACCATTGCCAGGGAGTAAAGTGCTCTTGGTAAGTGGAATTTGGTAAGGAAACATTTATATAGGGTGATGAAATTTACTATCAATTGTTACTATGGAAAACAATCTTTTGAAGGGTTTGTTAGGGGTATCTTCACCTCGATCGGAACCACAATTAGCTACCCCTCAACCTACTACACCTACTAAAATATTGAATATGAAATTCCTTCGGGTATGATAGAACAACTCCTAGCTAATCCTTTTGCAGGAGATGGAACCGAACATCCTGATATGCACTTGATATATGTGGAATAAATTTGTGGATTGTTTAAGCTTGCAGGTTTACCCGGAGATGAAGTTAAGAAGAAGGTTTTTGCTTTATCTTTGAAGGGAAAATCATTGGCATGGTATAGGCTATGCGATGATATTGGATGTTGGAATTGGAATCGATTGAAATAGGAGTTTCACCAAAAAAATTATCCTATGCATCTAGTTCATCATAATCGGAATTACATATAATTTTTTTGGCCTCGTGAAGGAGAAAGGATCACTCTAGCTCGGGGGAGGCTTAAGTCAATGTTATATTCATGCCCCAATCATGAGCTCTCAAGAGAAATTATTATTCAGAATTTTTATGCTCGGCTTTCTTGTGATGATCAATCCATGCTAGATACTTCTTGTACTGGTTCTTTTATGAAGAAGACTATTGAATTCCGGTGAGATCTTTTGGAAAGAATTAAACGCAACTCTGAAGATTGGGAATTCAACGAAGGTAAAGAGTCAGGTATTAAGCTTATGTATGATTGTGTTAAATATTTTATAAATACTGATGCTTTTCAAAAGTTTAGCACTAAATATGGACTTGACTCTGAGATAGTAGCCTCCTTTTGTGAATCATTTGCTACTCATGTTGATCTCCCTAAAGAGAAGTGGTTTAAATATCACCCACATATTAAAGAAGAAATTAAAGAATGGGGACTAGCTAAGGAAGAAACTATACTTTATAATGTTGATCCAGTTGTTCCTACTGCTTATATTGAGAAACCACCTTTCCCTGTTAGGATAAATGAACATGCTAAAGTTTCAACTGTGGTCAACAAAAGTTATATTAGAACACCTAAACCTGATGAACAAATTAAAGTAGAGCCTAGTGTTGCTATGATTAAGGATCTCTTAGAAGAAAATATAGATGGACATGTTATTTACTTCTATGAATGACATAGCACCTGCAGAGATAGAAGACATAGATGTTAGTATTAAACTTGCTAATAGAGATACTATATCACCAATTGGGATTGTTAGAGATGTTGAAGTCTTGTCTGGGAAAATAAAATACCCTACTGATTTTTTGGTTCTTGGTTCCCCGCAAGTTGAATTTTGTCCCATTATCTTTGGTAGACCTTTCTTGAACACCGTTAATGCTAAAATAGATTGTGAGAAGCAAACTGTCGGTGTTAGCTTTGGTGATGAATCTCATGAGTTTAATATTTCCAAGTTTAGCAGAAAGCTTCATGAAAAAGAATTGCCTGGTAAGGATGAAATAATTTGTCTTGCTTCTATTTCTGTGCCTCCTACTGATCCTCTAGAACAATATCTGCTAGACCATAAAAATGATTTACATATGCATGAAAGAAATGAAATAAATAAGATTTTGTTTGAACAACGTCCTCTGCTTAAACATAATTTGCCTATTGAAACTCTAGGAGGTCCTCCTCCAAATAAAGGTTATCCTGTGTTTGAATTAAAACAATTGCCAGACACTTTGATATATGGTTATCTTGATGAAAAGAAGATATATCATGTTATTATTAGTGCTAACCTTTCAGCACTTGAAGAAGAAAGATTATTGAAAGTTGTGAGGAAGCACTGAGCTGCTATTGGATATACTCTTGATGATTTAAAGGGCATTAGTCCCACTCTATGTCAACACAAGATTAATATGGAACCTGATGCTAAACCCGTTGTTGATCACCAACGCCGATTAAATTCAAAGATGAAGGAAGTGGTAAGAATGGAAATATTAAAACGTATGGAAGCAGGTATAATCTATCCTATAGCTGATAGTAGATGGGTAAATCCTATTCATTGTGCACCTAAGAAAGGAGATATTACTGTTGTTCCTAATGATAATAATGAACTTATTCCACAAATAATTGCTACATGCTATAAAATGGTAATTGATTTTATAAAATTCAATAAAGCAACTAGAAAAGATCATTACCCACTGCCTTTTTGCTTCCTAGATGGATACTCTGGTTTTCCACAAATACCTGTTTCTCAACCTGATCAACAAAAGATCACTTTCACTTGTCCCTTTGGAATGTATGCTTATAGACGTATGCCTTTTGGTTCAAGCAATGCACCTGCTACCTTTCAAAGATGTATGACTGCTATATTCTCTGACTTTTGTGAAAAGATTGTTGAGGTTTTCATGGATGACTTCTCTGTTTATGGGAAGTCTTTTGATGATTGTTTAAGCAATCTTGATCGAGTTTTGCAGAGATGTGAACAAACAAATCTTGTCTTGAATTAGGAAAAGTGCCACTTTATGGTTAATGAAGGTATTGTCTGGGGTCATAAATTTTTTGAAAAAGGTATTGAAGTGGACAAAGCTAAGGTTGATGCAATTGAGAAAATGCCATGTCCTAAAGATATCAAAGGTATTCGTAGTTTCCTAGGTCATGCTGGTTTTTATAGGAGATTTATTAAAGACTTATCTAAAATTTCTAGGCCTTTTAAAAAGCTTTTGCAGAAAGATGTTCCTTTTGTTTTTGATGATGATTGTTTAGAAGCCTTTGAAACACTCAAGAAAGCCTTAATTTCTACACCTATCATTCAACCATCTGATTGGAACTTGCGTTTTGAAATTATGTGTGATGCTAGTGATTATGCTGTTGATGTTGTTCTAGGACAAAGAGTTGATAAGAAACTGAATGTCATTCATTATGCTAGTAAAACTCTAGACAATGCTCAATGAAATTATGCTACTACTGAAAAGAATTTCTAGCAGTGGTGTTTGCTTGTGATAAATTTAGATCTTACATTGTTGATTCAAAAGTAATTGTTCACACTGACCATGCTGCTATTAAATATCTTATGGAAAAGAAAGATGCTAAACCTAGACTTATTCAATGGGTTCTCTTGCTACAAGAATTTGATTTACATTTCACTGATAGAAAAGGAGCTGAGAACCCCATAGCTAATAACTTGTCTAGGCTTGAAAATGTGCTTGATGACTAGGGATGGCAATTTTATCCATGGATCCGGATACCCATGGGTACCCGACCCGGTTGGGCAAGGGTATGGAGCACATTTCTGCCCATGGGTCCGTGGATATGGATACCCACGAACAGACGGGTTGGGCATGGTTATAGTTTGTGCACCATGGATATCCAATGGATACCCATATGACATGTGGGGCCAAATGCCAGTGACAGTAGAAAGAGAGAATCAATGGGAGATGGCAGGAAATATGCAACTTGTGCCATGAGCTATATGCTACAGAATCAATCTCTGGTATGTCACACTTAAGGACTCATCGTATTACTTGTTACCTACTTATGCATGTAACTTATGTTGTCATTTGTGAGTGAATGATGATGAGTTGATTTGACATTTGGGAAGGCTTCATGCTAACTTTTCTATGCCCATGGAGCTCCATGGGTATGTGGGTATCCAACGGGTTTGGGCATGGGCACAAGTTGTACCCATGGATAATTTGGTGGATGGGCAGAGGGTAGGAAGATGGGTCATGGGTTGGATTTGGACCAGCTCCACCCGCCCCAAACCCGACCCATTGCCATCCCTATTGATGACCCACTACCTATTGATGATAGTTTTCCCGATGAGCAGTTAGCTGCAATAAATGTTGCTCATAACACTCCTTGGTATGCTGACTATGCCAATTACATTGCTGCTAAATATTTAGCACCTAGATTAACATACCAACAAAAGAAAAAAAATTCTACTATGATTTAAGACATTACTTTTTGGACGACCCATATCTTTATAAAGGAGTAGATGGTATTATTAGACGTCGTGTACCTGAGCGTGAACATGGACAAATCCTACGGCAATGTCACTCCGATGCATATGGAGGACATCATGCTGGAGATAGAACTGCTCACAAGGTACTGCAATTTGGATTTTATTGGCCTACTCTCTTCAAGGATGCTCGTAAGTTTGTCTTATATTGCGATGAATGCCAAAGAATAGGTAATATCGGTAAGTGTCAAGAAATGCCTATGAATTATTCACTTGCTGTTGAACCATTTGATGTTTGGAGATTTGATTACATGGGACCTTTTCCTTCCTCTAATGGGTATACACATATTTTGGTTGCTGTTGATTATGTTACTAAGTGGGTAGAAGCTATTACAACTAGTAGTGCTGATCACAACACCTCTATTAAAATGCTTAAGGGAATAACTTTCCCAAGGTTTGGAGTCCCTAGATATTTAATGACTGATGGTGGTTCACTGTCACATCCCTGGTTTTGGTATGACCAAGACTAGCTAGTCAATTGTGCATCATGTTTAAATTTCAATGAACTTGAAATGGGGACATTTGAAAGCCTCAGAAATCATTTCTGAAAATGACCAAGATAAAAATTGCTTCAAATAAGCCAAAGAAAATGTCCCTGTTAATCTCTGAAAATAATGGCAAGAAGTAAAACTCAAACCAATATTTTTGGAATCACATAAATATTTATTTTGGGCATTTGGAATTAATTCAATAATTATTTGCATTGGATTTATATTTGATATATTTCAAATATGATCCAATAACTCTGAAAGTTTGCAAGTGGCCTTGAATACTTTTCAACAGGCCACATAATAATTTTCAGAAGTTTATGAAATGATTTGGTATAAAAATCAAATCAAATCAAATTCAACAAAATAGAAAAGAGAAATAAGAGAAAAGGAGAGAAGTACCTGGGCCTTACCTGCTACTGTAGTTCGCCCACTGGCCGACCCAGCCCACCTGGCGACTTGCCAATCGTCCTCAACCCAGCGCCAGGAGGATGAGGGCGTGTGTCTGATACATCTCCAACGTATCTATAATTTTTGATTGCTCCATGCGACTTTATCTATTGTTTTGGACTATATTGGGCTTTATTTTCCATTTTTATATTATTTTTGGGACTAACCTATTAACCCGAGGCCCAGCCCAGAATTGCTGTTTTTTGCCTATTTCAGTATTTTGAGGAAACAGAATATCAAACGGAGTCCAAACGGAATGAAACCTTCGGGAACGTGATCTTCTCACCGAACGTGATCCAGGAGACTTGGACCCTACTCCAAGAAGTTTCCGGGGAGGTCACGAGGGTGGAGGGCGCGCCCCCTTGCCTCGTGGGCCCCTCGGAGCTCCACCGACGTGCTCCTTCCTCCTATATATACCTACGTACCCCCAATAGACCAAAGACAGAGCCAAAAACCTAATTCCACCGCCGCAACTTCCTGTATCCACGAGATCCCATCTTGGGGCTGTTCTGGAGCTCCGTCGGAGAGGGCATCCATCACGGAGGGCTTCTACATCAACACCATAACCCTTTCGATGAAGTGTGAGTAGTTTACTTCAGACCTTCGGGTCCATAGCTAGTAGCTAGATTACTTCTTCTCTCTTTTTGGATCTCAATACAATGTTCTCCCCCTCTCTCGTGGAGATCTATTTGATGTAATCTTCTTTTTGCGGTGTGTTTGTTGAGATCGATGAATTGTGGGTTTATGATCCAACTTATCTATGAATAATATTTGAATCTTCTCTGAATTCTTTTATGTATGATTGAGTTATCTTTGCAAGTCTATTCGAATTATCCGTTTGGTTTGGCCAACTAGATTGGTAGTTCTTGCAATGGGAGAAGTGCTTAGCTTTGGGTTCAGTCTTGCGGTGTCCTTACTCAGTGACAGAAAGAGTTGCAAGGCACGTATTGTATTGTTGCCATCGAGGATAACAAGATGGGGTATTTATCATATTGCATGAATTTATTCCTCTACATCATGTCATCTTGCTTAAGGCATTACTCTATTTTTAACTTAATACTCTAGATGCATGCTGGATAGCGGTCGATGAGTGGAGTAGTAGTACTAGATGCAGGCAGGAGTCGATCTACTTGTCACGGACGTGATGCCTATATACATGATCATACCTAGATAACCTCATAACTATGCTCAATTCTATCAATTGCTCAACAGTAATTTGTTCACCCACCATAGAATATCTATGCTCTTGAGAGAAGCCACTAGTGAAATCTATGGCCCCCGGGTCTATTCTCATCATATCAATCTCCATTACTTTATTTTACTTGTTTTGCTTTTACTTTTCACTTTGCATCTTTATACCAAAAATACCAAAAATATTATCTCTATCAGATCTCACTCTCGTAAGTGACCGTGAAGGGATTGACAACCCCTAAGCGTTGGTTGCGAGTTGCTACCGTTTTGTGCAGGTATGAGGGACTTGCGCGTGACCTCCTACTGGATTGATACCTTGGTTCTCAAAAACTGAGGGAAATACTTATGCTACTGTGCTACATCACCCCCTCCTCTTCGGGGAAAACCAACGCTAGCTCGAGACGTAGCAAGAAGGATTTCTGGCGCCGTTGCCGAGGAGGCCTATGCCAAGTCAAGTCAAGATTTACTCTCCCGTCAACGAGCCATTTCTGGCGCCGTTGCCGGGGAGGCCTACGCCAAGTCAAGTCAAGATTTACTCTCCCGTCAATGAGCCATTTCTGGCGCTGTTGCCGGAGAATCCTACGCAAAAGTCAACATACCAAGTACCCATCACAATCTCTATCTCTCGCATTACATTATTTGCCATTTGCCTCTCGTTTTCCTCTCCCCCACTTCACCCTTGTCGTTTTATTCGCCCTCTCTTTCCCAATCTCCTCCTCTTTTTCCCTTTGCCATTTGTTTGCTCGTGTGTTAGTTTGCTTACCTGTCGCTATGTCGAATTCCTTACCTTCTCCATTATCTCCCAAGAATGAAGTGCTAAATTTTAAACAAAGGGAGGGAGAAAATCTAAAAGATGCTTGGTATAGAATTTGCAATGCTCAAAATAGATCAATCAGGAAGCAATCTACTTCAGTCCTTCTTCACAATTTTTATGTAGGTGCTAATCCTTGGTATAGATATATCCTTGATACCATTACCGGAGGGAATTTTTTGGGTAGCCATACTTTTGATTCCTATAATGTTTTAATAGATTTATTTGGCTCACCTCCCCTTTTGGTTAATGGAACTGTGTTAACCTTGGAGCATGTTATGCAAAGGCTTGAAATTATTGAAAACAAAGTTGCTACCATTGAATCCATTGAAAATCTAGATAAAAAGATACATAATCATATTACTCAATATGGATCTAAGGTAGGAATGACTTTGAAAAATATTAAGGAGAAGGAACCCATGGTTAATGAAAAAATAAATCTAGACTCTACTCGAATCGATAAACTTGAGGGTATCATTACCAACTTGGGAACTGCTTTTTCTTCCATAAAAAGTACTCCTAGTGCTTCCACTAAAATTTCCAAGTTTATGTATGTTCCTAAAAATAAGGGTGAATCATCTAGTAAGGAAAACGCGGATCTTAAATCTATAAGTATTCACCCCGATCTTTTTACAATCATTAAGGAACCATTTGCCACGAATGAATTTTTCGATCTTATGCATAAAAGTTTGATAATCACTAGAAAGAAAGAAAATTCTAAAGGAGGTGGATGCCTCATTGAAGAATTGCCTACCAAAGATGGCAATACCTAGATCTATCCTTGCTTTTATGCCTAGCCAGGGGCGTTAAATGATAGCGCTTGTTGGGAGGCAACCCAATTTTATTTTGTGTTTTTTGTTTTTGGTTCTGTTTAGGAATAAATAATCCATCTAGATTCTGTTTAGATGTGGTTTTATCTTTTAATTAGTGTTTTTGCCAAGTTAAACCTATTAGATCTTCTTGGAAGATAGTTATTTGATCTTGCTGTAATTTCCAGAATCTTTGCGCTCAGTGCCCGAATTGTCAAAAATCACGAGAATGTGATAAAATAGTGATTCCAATTGCTGCTTATTAACAAGCAAATTTCCCAGGTCGTCTAATTTTGGTAGAAATTTTTGGGTTCCCGAAGTTTGCGTTAGTAACAGATTACTACAGACTGTTCTGTTTTTGACAGATTCTGTTTTGCGTGTGTTGTTTGCTTATTTTGATGAATCTATGGCTAGTAAAATAGTTTATAAACCATAGAGAAGTTGGAATACAGTAGGTTTAACACCAATACAAATAAAGAACAAGTTCACTACAGTACCTTAAAGTAGTCTTTTGTTTTCTTTCTCTAACGGAGCTCACGAGATTTCTATTGAGTTTTGTGTTGTGAAGTTTTCAAGTTTTGGGTGAATTCTTTTGATGGATTATGGAACAAGGAGTGGCAAGAGCCTAAGATTGGGGATGCCCATGGCACCCCCAAGATAATCCAAGGACACCAAAAAGTCAAAGCTTGGGGACGCCCCGGAAGGCATCCCCTCTTTCGTCCACTTCCATCGGTAATTTACTTGGAGCTATATTTTTATTCACCACATGATATGTGTTTTGCTTGGAGCGTCTTGTATTATTTGTGTCTTTGCTTGTTAGTCTACCACAATCATCCTTGTTGTACACACCTTTTGAGAGAGCCATGTATGAATTGAAATTTGTTAGAATACTCTATGTGCTTCACTTATATCTTTTGAGCTTGATAGTTTACTCTATGTGCTTCACTTATATCTTTTTGAGCGTGATAATTTTTGCTATAGTGCTTCACTTAGATATTTTAGAGCACGGTGGTGGTTTGTTTTAAAGAAACTTGATCTCTCATGCTTCACTTAGATTATTTTGAGAGTCATTAATAGCATGGTAATTTGCTTAATGTTAATATACTTGGTATTCAAGATATGTGAAACTTTCTTTTTAGTGGGTTGAATACTAAGATAAGTTTGATGCTTGATAACTGTTTTGAGATATGGAGGTGATAATATCATAGTCGTGCTAGTTGAGTAGTTGTGAATTTGAGAAATACTTGTGTTGAAGTTAGCAAGTCCCGTAGCATGCACGTATGGTTAAAGTTGTGTAACAAATTTGAAGCATGAAGTGTACCTGGCTTGTACATCCTTATGAGTGGCGGTCGGGGACGAGCGATGGTCTTTTCCTACCAATCTATCCCCTTAGGAGCATGCGTGTAGTACTTGATTTTTGATGACTTCTAAATTTTTGCAATAAGTACATGAGTTCTTTTGACTAATGTTGAGTCCATGGATTATACGCACTTTTACCTTTCCGCCATTTGCTAGCCTCTTCGGTACTGTGCATTGCCCTTTCTCACATTGAGAGTTGGTGCAAACTTTGCCTGTGCATCCAAACCCCGTGATATGATACGCTCTTTCACACATAAACCTCCCTATATCTTCCTCAAAACAGCCACCATACCTACCTATCATGGCATTTCCATAGGCATTCCGAGATATATTGCCATGCAACTTCCATCATCATCATCATGACATGCTTTACTTTTGTCATATTGCCATTGCATGATCTTGTAGTTGACATCGTATTTGTGGCAAAGCCACCATGCATTATTTTTCATACATGTCACTCTTGATTCATTGCACCATCCCGGTACACCGCCGGAGGCATTCATATAGAGTCATATCTTGTTCTAGTATCGAGTTGTAATCATTATGTTGTAATCAATAGAAGTGTGATGATCATCATTATTAGAGCATTGCCCAATCAAAAAAAAGAGAAAGGCCAAAAAGAAAAAAAGAAAGGCCCAAAAAAAGAAGGAGAAAATAAAAAGGGCAATGCTACTATCTCTTTTTCCACACTTGTGCTTCAAAGTAGCGCCTTGTTCTTCATGTAGTGAGTCTCATATATTGTGCTTCAAAGTAGCACCATGATTTCATATAGTGAGTCTCATAAGTTGTCTTGTTCATACTAGTGGGAATTTTTCATTATAGAACTTGGCTTGTATATTCCAACGATGGGCTTCCTCAAAATGCCCTAGGTCTTCATGAGCAAGCAAGTTGGATGCACACCCACTAGTTTTCTTTTGTTAAGCATTCTTAGCTCTAGTGCATCCGTTACATGGCAATCCCTACTCCTTGCATTAACATCAATTGATGGGCATCTCCATAACTCATTGATTAGCCTCGTTGATGTGAGACTTTCTCCTTTTTTGTCTTCTCCACACAATCCCCATCATCATATTCTATACCACCCATAGTGCTATGCCATGGCTCGCGCTCATGTATTGCGTGAAGGTTGAAAAAGTTTGAGATTATTTGAGTATGAAACAATTGCTTGGCTTGTCATCGGGGGTATAGAAGTTGGGAACATCTTTGTGTGACAAAAATGAAGCATAGCCTAACTATATGATTTTGTAGGGATGAACTTCCTTTGGCCATGTTATTTTGAGATGACATAATTGTTTGATTAGTATGCTTGAAGTATTATCATTTTTATGTCAATATGAACTTTTGTCTTGAACCTTTCGGATCTGAATATGCATACCATGATTAAGAAGATTTACATTGAAATTATGCCAAAGTATCACTCCGCATCAAAAATTCTCTTTTTATCATTTACCTACTCGAGGACGAGCAGGAATTAAGCTTAGGGATGCCTGATACGTCTCCAACGTATCTATAATTTTTAATTGCTCCATGCTACTTTATCTACTGTTTTGGACTATATTGGGCTTTATTTTCCACTTTTATATTATTTTTGGGACTAACCTATTAACCGGAGGCCCAGCCCAGAATTGCCGTTTTTAGCCTATTTCAGTATTTCGAGGAAACAGAATATCAAACGGAGTCCAAACGGAATGAAACCTTCGGGACGTGATCTCTCACCGAACGTGATCCAGGAGACTTGGACCCTACTCCAAGAAGTTTCCAGGGAGGTCACGAGGGTAGAGGGCGCGCCCCCCCTGGGCGCGCCCCCCTGCCTCGTGGGCCCCTTGGAGCTCCACCGACGTGCTCCTTCCTCCTATATATACCTACGTAGCCCCAATAGACCAAAGACAGAGCCAAAAACCTAATTCCACCGCCGCAACTTCCTGTATCCACGAGATCCCATCTTGGGGCCTGTTCCGGAGCTCCGCCGGAGAGGGCATCCATCACGGAGGGCTTCTACATCAACACCATAGCCCTTCCGATGAAGTGTGAGTAGTTTACTTCAGACCTTCGGGTCCATAGCTAGTAGCTAGATGGCTTCTTCTCTCTTTTTGGATCTCAATACAATGTTCTCCCCCTCTCTCGTGGAGATCTATTCAATGTAATCTTCTTTTTGCGGTGTGTTTGTTGAGACGGATGAATTGTGGGTTTATGATCCAACTTATCTATGAATAATATTTGAATCTTCTCTGAATTCTTTTATGTATGATTGAGTTATCTTTGCAGGTCTCTTTGGATTATCCGTTTGGTTTGGCTAACTAGATTGGTAGTTCTTGCAATGGGAGCAGTGCTTAGCTTTGGGTTCAATCTTGCGGTGTCCTTACTCAGTGACAGAAAGAGTTGCAAGGCACGTATTGTATTGTTGCCATCGAGGATAACAAGATGGGGGTATTTATCATATTGCATGAATTTAGTCCTCTACATCATATCATCTTGCTTAAGGCATTACTCTATTTTTAACTTAATACTCTAGATGCATGCTGGATAGCGGTTGATGAGTGGAGTAATAGTAGTAGATGCAGGCAGGAGTCGGTCTACTTATCACAGGCGTGATGCCTATATACATGATCATACCTAGATAACCTCATAACTATGCTCAATTCTATCAATTGCTCAACAGTAATTTGTTCACCCACCGTAGAATATCTATGCTCTTGAGAGAAGCCACTAGTGAAACCTATGGCCCCCGGGTCTATTCTCATCATATCAATCTCCATTACTTTATTTTACTTGTTTTGCTTTTACTTTTCACTTTGCATATTTATACCAAAAATACCAAAAATATTATCTCTATCAGATCTCACTCTCGTAAGTGACCGTGAAGGGATTGACAACCCCTAAGTGTTGGTTGCGAGTTGCTACCGTTTTGTGCAGGTACGAGGGACTTGCGCGTGACCTCCTACTGGATTGATACCTTGGTTCTCAAAAACTGAGGGAAATACTTACGCTACTGTGCTACATTACCCCCTCCTCTTTGGGGAAAACCAACGCTAGCTCGAGACATAGCAGTGTCTGCCACGCGCCGGCACGCGCCGGCCACGTCCTGCTTACCTGCTCACCGCTGGAGGCACCCGAGGGCGCCACGCACCCCCCTCGACCCCCTGCACCTCTCCCCTCTCTCCCTGGACCTCTTCCCTTTCCCTGGCTCGCCCCCCCTGTGCGCATTCCGAGAGCTGTCGTCGCCGCCGCTCGTCGTTGTCGTGGCCACCAGCATCCCCACGCCCAACCAGCGCCCCCACGAGTTCTACCTCGACGCCGTAGAGCCGCACGCTAAAGCACGCGACCGTGGGTGGCCAGCAATGTCGCCATCGTCGTCATCTTCCACCTTGGGCTCCGACTACCACCACCGTCGATTCGCTGCACGCAGGACTTCCCCGAGCCCACTTCAACGCCCACTACAACCGCCGTGAGCCACTACGCCAAACCCCTATCTCCCCGTGCTCGTTTGCCCCCCTAGCTGTCGCTTCCGTCAAGCTCGAGACCTCACTGCCGCCGGCCATGGCACCACCATTTTCATGTACCATTTTCATGGAATTCAAGGAATTCATCTGTACCATTTTCAGAATAATTTATATATGGAAAATTATCAGAAAAATTCAAGGAATTCATCTATACCATTTTCATGCATGTTTGAACAATATTTGTCCTCTGTTTTGGACAAAACAAATAAAGGGCATTTAAGTAATTATATATGGAGTTAGAATTTGAATCATGTATTCAAACCAACTTCATTTAAATCATAGCTAGATGCATTAGCTCAAATCACAGCATATTGCCATGTCATGATCATGCATCATATTGTGGCATTGCATTGATTGTGTTCTTTCTCAGTTGCCGGTGATTGTCCCCTCTCGATAGACGTGCTTCCGACATGAGTTCGATGACACCGATGAAGAACTATACTATCTTCAGAAGTGACAGGCAAGCAAAACCCCCTTGTTCATTCCGATACAACCCCACTCTCTCGCTCCTGCTCTCTTTTACTGCATTAGGACAACAACGATTCAACTGTTACATGCTGCGGTAGTTGAACCCCTTTCCTCTACATGACCTGTCATTGCCACAGTAATTAGATGAAACCCACTAGCATGAGTAGGAGTTGTTTGAGCCCTGATGTGCCTACTCATTCATGCTTTGTCATGCCTGCTATTGCTTAGAGTTGTGTCAGGTCTGATTCATCGGGGATGAATTGGAAAGTTGTGAACATGTCTTACTGTGTGTGAGCTAAGGGTGTTGAACACAATTTGGTAAAGGTATCGATGAGAGGCCATGTAGGAGTACATGGTGGGTTGTTTCATTGGAACCATCCTTAAGCACCGAGATCTGTATGTGTGATTTAAGAACCAGCTACTACCACGCATTGGGCCCGAAACCAATGGACCCTCTCAGCTTCTTAACCACCCTAGTCCTCTGTCTAGGAGTTGCAACTAGTTTCTGGTGTTTATAGGATATGTGTTGGCGGTCGTGCATAGCGCTGACCCTAGGGGTGGGCTATGATGCGGTAGATACACCATGGCATGGTGTACCGAGTCGCCTGTTTGGTGTCTCGGGAACCCTGTGCACATCATTCGGGGCCGTATGTGGAAACCTCGGCCGGACTCCCTGCGGATGGAACCTCGATAGGCGATAAACCTGGACTAGAGACTTGAGGGTTTAAGTAGGCCGTGGCCAACACCCTCGTTGGGCTTCCGCTTGAAGGTTGTCGAGTACATGTCGTGTAAACGGCGGTAAGTGGTGAGAGCGTGTGTGAAGAAGTACACCCCTGCAGGGTTAACATCATCTATTCGAATAGCCGCGTCCGCGGTAAAGGATTGTTTGGTTGCCTATATAGTTCATAGACAAGTGAAAGTGGATACTCTAAAATACGCAAGATAAGCGTGAGTCCTATGGATGGCGTTCTCGTAGGGAGACGGGAGCGGATCCATAGTGGTGTATTGATATGGTGAAAATGTGGACTCGTGTGCGCCACCTCAAAAGAGTTACTTGCAGCAGTATTTCAGGTTAGCCACTGAGTCAAAGCTGGCTTGCTGCACTTAAACCCCACCATCCTTTTGTTGATAATGATGCATATGTAGTTAGATCTGATGTAAGTCTTGTTGGGTACATTTGTACTCACGTTTGCTTAATTTATATTTTTGCAGAGAGACTTCAGTCTCCCTAGTAGTTCCGTGTGGACTTTGACGTTTAGCTTGATACCTCAGCTACGATCTTGTGCCCTCGGCATGATCTGGTAGATAGTCAGGCTTCTCGGCCTTCTTCATTTGTAGATGTCTGTACTCAGACATGTTAAGCTTCCCCATGTGCTTTGACTTGTATGCTCTAATTGTTGGCTCGTGAGACCCATGTTTGTAATATCTCGCTCCTCGGAGCCTAATGAAAAAATACTTGAGTTGAAGAGTTATGATGTGATGCCATGTTGTATTTACACATATCGAGCATATTGTGTGTACGATTGGAATGCTTGGTATGTGTGGGATCCGACAACCTAGTTGTTTATCCTTGGTAGCGTCTCTTATGGGGAAATGTAGTCTTGTGCTTCCGTGAGCCATGGTAGTCTGCTATAGCCCGGTTTACCGGAGTCCTGCTAGCCCAGTACTACTGCTCCAGAACACTTAGACTGGCTGGCATGTGATTCACTTCGTTCCTGTGTCTGTCCCTTCGGGGAAAAGTCACGCGGTGACTTCCGGAGTCCTGCTAGCCCAGTTGCTACAGCCTGGATTCACACGCTGATGACCGACATGTTCGATGTTGTTTCATGTATGCCTATCCCCGTAAGTTAGTGCCACTTTGGGTTCACGACTAGTCATGTCGGCCCAGGTTCTGTGTCATATGGATGCTAGTGACACTATCATATACGTGAGCCAAAAGGCGCAAATGGTCCCGGGCCAGGTAAGGTGGCACCCGTGGGAATACCATGCGTGAGGCCACAAAGTGATATGAAGTGTTACATGCTAGATCGGTGTGACTTAGGATCAGGGTCCTGACAGCTTTGGTATCAGAGCCTGACTGCCTGTAGGATTACCAAGCCAAACTGGTCGAATTTGAGTCTATAAATGCTTTAGTCATATACGGGAATTGATTGTGGAAGGGAACGTAAGGCTCTTTTTACTCCTTTACCTTATGCCCTTCTGACCTGAGTCATACTCTTCTCTTCTACGGGGTTTAAGAACTAGGCTTCTCATCTTTCTATCAGGATCACGTGTTACTAATCCATAGACTCGTAGGATTGTTGGTCTCAAGCCCCAGTTCAGTTCCTACTACTTCTGTGTGTTGACAGTTGATCTCAGAACTTTGATATTGTGATGTTAAGTGGTTATGCCACCATTTTGCAGGATGTCTCAAATCATTTTGAGCATTTACAGCCGTTATGCTGTCCGAGTCATCCTAGGTTTTTAAATAGTCTGATGCATTTGCAAATCCCTTCTTTCTGTTCCCGATGTTCCTTTGGGCCAGTTCAACCACACTAATCGATGAGTTGAGGTACTGTATTGCCTCGACATATATGTTGGAGCTATTATTATGACCCTAGGTGTCTTAGGGAGTCACCTAGTAATCTAGCAATGCTTTGTATTCCCAGTGTGATGATTCTGACCATCATTCTCGCAAGCATCCCATGATGCCATTTAGTTAGTAGCCATTCTATTTCTGGGTTCTTGAACCAAAGACTCACTCTACTTAATTCATGTAGATAGTGTTGCTCGTTCCTTTAGGATATTAGTGACCTTGTGATAGTCTTCGAGGTCCGTGGTATATCATTCTTCCAAATACCATGAACCATCCTTGGCAGAAGTTCCTCGTTGAACCAAAAGATCACAACAAGAGTGCTCTCGATGAGTTCCCCATTCTATATTGTGACTCTGCCAATCCTACCTCTCTGCATGGGTTATCCGGAAGAAATATGTTGAATTTGTTCGGCATACTAATCCATGCATCCACAACTCAGAAAAACATATGTTACTTTGAGTTGTCTCTCTTTAGTTGTCTTCTGACCTTCGTCTATCAATTGATAGTCAAGAGTATGCGTGCATTCGTTCATCGGTGCATATCATTCTTGTGGTCCGTCAATCCATTCTAGTTCAGAATGACTAGGAGAAACAAACTCCAGTACCTCATCCATTTCTAGGATTGGGTCAAAGAAGTTGTATTTCGCGGATCAAATGCAATCAAGTTTTGGTTATGTTCTACCCTGAAGTATTACCCACTTTATGCCAGGAATGTCATGAGAATTGCACCTTCTCTTATGAATTCTTGACGTAGTGATACTTCTCGCCATCATTATTCGCTCCTCGGTGTCGTGTTGTCGCAACTGGAAAGCCGACAAGTGAATCATGATGTGTGAAATAAATACTCCTAGCAACTGTGTTGCTTGGTAGTTAATGGCCAATAATCTTATCCTTAGCGTGTTGATTATTGAATCATCAGCCTGAGGTTTATCGTGCTACATGTCCTTATTTCCGGTGCAGTTTTCGATCAATGAGTTAGGATAGAGTCAATCCTTGCTTATTTGATCATATCGTCTTGCCCTGAAAAGCAAGATTGTTCTCGAGCTTAGTGACATATCGGTGGTTCGTGATTTTCTGAATATCTTCTCAGAAGTATTACCAGGTTGTCACCTGACCGCTATGTGGAGTTCATGATCAAGTTGGTTTCTTATAAACCACCCCTTCTCCAAGAATCTGTGTTGGATACCCCTGAGCTAGTTGGTTAAGCTAAACAACAACTTGGAGAGTTGGAAGATAAAAAGCTTGCCGAATTTGGTTCTTTTTGAAGGGATATCTTGTGTTTGTGTGTGTGTTGAAGAAACATGATATCTTCACCAATTGGTCCTCGTGATCAGTTGTTGGATATATTGTCTTGTCAAAACATTGACTTGAGTATGGGCTATCGTCAAGTCAAATCAGAACCACCGATGTTCGTAATGTTGTCTTACTCGTGGTTGATCCCTCGAGCAGACACCATTACATCTTTTGGACTGACCAATGCCATCACCATGTTCACATAATGGTGGGAGTCCAGTGATATGGAAATTCCAATGAGTTGCTATTGAGTCCATCAACAACATTTTGTCTCCTCCATGAATCATGTTGAACATTAAGCTAGTGTTGGAAAATTTTATAAGCATTATCTTCATGTCCCGTTCGTGAAGCATATGTTGGATGAAAGAAGTGACTCCCTCTCATTCATGTGCATTCGATGCAAGTTGCCGCCGTGAATTTGAGAAAGTTAGTATTGCTTCCCCTGGAATCATCCCAAGTCAGTCATGCATGTGCGAAGTATTCTGTGGTTTCGTAGATTAATTACCTCCATTCCATATGTATTCCCTAGTACACCAAGCCACTGGCTGACTTGTTCAGGGAGAAGAAGTTCTCCATAAGAGCTAATCATATGACTTATGCAAGGACTTCGATATCCTTGATGACGGTTCCCAACCAGGACTCGGTAGTGTTTCGTTCTAAGACCACCATGTGGTCATGCTTGTCTAGGACAGTGTGTTCACATGTGTTTAACAGAACCAGCTCATGTTTTGGAGCTTACTACCATAGTCCATTTCCTGAGACTCTCGCAACGTCATCTCGTCGATTTGTGCCGCTACCTTTCTTTTTCCAAACATGTTGCTGAAATATTCCGTTACCAACCAGATCTGAATCTCAGGCAGATATGATAGTTGGATCATTCCCAGCATTTGTATTTTGTTCCCAGCTTGCACCGCCATTGTGCCAATTTCTCATGGGCTGCCCTCTCAGTAATTGATGTTCCGGATCATCTTCAAAAGTGGTCCTGCCATGGATCCCATCCATTTCCGATTATAAGCAAAAAATCATCCATTGTGTTGTCTTCAACAAGGTAGTCCACATCATCCATCCTAGTCTGGGTATGTAAATTTTTCGAACTCTCCGAAACGATCAATTGTGATTTTCCCTAGGCTGGTATGAAAAGTTTCGATGATCTAGATATCAAAAGTAATTCTTTTTTACACTTCAGGGAATAATTCAAAGAGTCACCTTCCCCGAGGTATCCCGTTATGGAATCATGGCAATTATCTCCTCGCTACTTGACCCCATTCACCATCCTCTCAAGTGTGGAATTGTTGCCTACCAAATTAAACCCCGTCATATGTTCTTCCATCCCTTCTGAGGTGTGTTTGAATGTCTCAGCTCGAGAGATGTTGCTATGTCTCATTCCGTGAGTTGATCCTGAGTTGTTCGGTCTTCGAGAAGATCGATCCTTCTAGAGTTTCCTCTTCCTCTCGTTGCCATGTTGACTGGACTTCTCAGAGCAAGACTACAAGACAAAGATGGTGATGAATCAACGTTCTTACAAAGTGCAACTTGAATCATGAAGACTGTGTTAGTTTGCGTTTCCCCTTCATCTTACCCTATGCTTGAATCTCGGGACGAGATTCTGGTTTAATAGGGGTGAGTTGTCACATCCCTAGTTATGGTATGACCTAGACTAGCTAGTCATGTGTGCATCATGTTTAAATTTCAATGAACTTGAAATGGGGACATGTGAAAGCCTCAGAAATCATTTCTGAAAATGACCAAGATAAAAATTGCTTCAAATAAGCCCAAGAAAATGTTCCTGTTAATCTCTGAAAATAATGGCAAGAAGTAAAACTCAAACCAATATTTTTGGAATCACATAAATATTTATTTTGGGCATTTGGAATTAATTCAATAATTATTTGCATTGGATTTATATTTGATATATTCCGAATATGATCCAATAACTCTGAAAGTTTGCAAGTGGCCTTGAATACTTTTTAACAGGCCACATAATAATTTTCAGAAGTTTATGAAATGATTTGGTATAAAAATAAAATCAAATCAAATTCAACCAAATAGAAAAGAGAAATAAGAGAGAAGGAGAGAAGTACCTGGGCCTTACCTGCTACTGTAGTTCGCCCACTGGCCGGCCCAGCCCACCTGGCAACTTGCCAATCGTCCTCAACCCAGCGCCAGGAGGATGAGGGCGTGTGTCCGCGGCGCGCCGGCACGCGCCGGCCACCTCCTACTTACCTGCTCACTGCTGGAGGCACCCGAGGGTGCCACACCCCCCCCCCTCGACCCCCTGCACCTCTTCCCTCTCTCCCTGGACCTCTTCCCTTTCCCTGGCTTGCCCCCCGTGCATTCCGAGCGCTGCCATCGCCGCTGCTCGTCGTTGCCGTGGCCACCAGCATCCCCACGCCCAACCAGCGCCCCCACAAGCTCCGCCTCGACGCCGTAGAGCCGCACGCCAAAGCACGCGACCGCGGGGGGCCAGCAATGTCGCCATCGTCATCATCTTCAACCTCGGGCTCCGACCACCGCCACCATCAATTCGCCGCACACAGGACTTCCCTGAGCCCACTTCAACGCCCCCTACAACCGCCTTGAGCCACTACGCCGAACCCCTCTCTCCCCGTGCTCGTTTGCCCCCCTAGCTGTCGTTTTCGTCAAGCCCGAGACCTCACTGCCGCCGGCCATGGCGCCACCGCAGCTACTGACGACATAGCTCGCGCCTGAGCGTGCCGCCGTGCTCACCGAGCTCCCAGGAGCCGAATGCATCCCCCACTCACTGAGCTCCCAGGAGCCGAACGCATCCCCCAGCTCCTCCTGTTGTGCTCCACAGCCCCGCTCCGCTCGACGCCGTAGCTCCGACCGCCGCCGAGGTTGGCACCCTGCCCAACTCCGGTCAGCTTGCGCCCTACCCCTGCCACAGTTGGATGCGCACGAGCCCCAGCTCCTCGCAGGTGGGCTCGGCCATCGATTTGGTCGCCGGAGCAGCCGTCCCGATCATCACTGCCGCGTCTGTGTGCTCCCCGGCGTGAACTCCGGTGAGATGACGTGGCCTGTCATTAGCCACTAATGACCCTGCTGATTAACCCCCCATGAGGCACTGACACCTAGGCCCCACGTTTTAGTTAACCGCAGTTTATTTCTCAGTTTAGCTTAAACTAATCACAGTGGCCCCACGCGTCAGCGTTGACTTGCTGATGTGGTCGTTGACCATGCCCCACACTAGTCAGTGACCCAATCAGTAGTGTGTCACTGACTAGTGGGCCCCACTGGTCAGGTTTGACCTGGACCCCGTCTGTTGACCTGCTGACATCACCCAGTTGCAATGCTGAGGCAATAAGCGTTTTGTGGAATTTTAAATAAATCAAAAATGAATTATTAATTTCAGAAAATGTCTAAAACTTCTAAAAATCATAGAAATTAATCTATAACTCAGAATGAAATAATTTATATATGGAAAATTATCAGAAAAATTCAAGGAATTCATCTATACCATTTTCATGCATGTTTGAACAATATTTGTCCTCTGTTTTGGACAAAACAAATAAAGGGCATTTAAGTAATCATATATGGAGTTGGAATTTGAATCATGTATTCAAACCAACTTCATTTAAATCATAGCTAGATGCATTAGCTCAAATCACATCATATTGCCATGTCATGATCATGCATCATATTGTGGCATTGCATTGATTGTGGTCTTTCTCAGCTGGCGGTGATTGTCCCCTCTTGATAGACGTGCTTCCAACATGAGTTCGATGACACCGATGAAGAACTATACTATCTTCAGAAGTGTCAGGCAAGCAAAACCCCCTTGTTCATTCCGATACAATCCCACTCTCTCGCTCCTGCTCTCTTTTGCTGCATTAGGACAACAACGATTCAACTGTTACATGTTGCGGTAGTTGAACCCCTTTCCTCTGCATGACCTGTCATTGCCACAGTAAATAGATGAAACCCACTAGCATGAGTAGGAGTTGTTTGAGCCCTGATGTGCCTACTCATTCATGCTTGTTTGTCATGCCTGCTATTGCTTAGAGTTGTGTCAGGTCTGATTCATCGGGGATGAATTGGAAAGTTGTGAACATGTCCTACTGTGTGTGAGCTAAGTGTGTTGAACATGATTTGGTAAAGGTATCGATGAGAGGCCATGTAGGAGTACATGGTGAGTTGTTTCATTGGAACCGTCTTAAGCACCGAGATCTGTATGTGTGATTTAAGAACCAGCTACTACCACGCATTGGGCCCGAAACCAATGGACCCTCTCAGCTTCTTAACCACCCTAGTCCTCTATCCAGGAGTTGCAACTAGTTTCTGGTGTTTATAGGATATGTGTTGGCGGCCGTGCGTAGCACTGACCCTAGGGGTTGGCTATCACGCGGTAGATACACCATGGCACGGTGTACCGAGTCGCCTATTTGGTGTCTCGGGAACCTTGTACACATCGTTCGGGGCCGTATGTGGAAACCTCGGCCGGACTCCTTGCGGATGGAACCTGGATAGGCGATAAACCTGGACTAGAGACTTGAGGGTTTAAGTAGGTCGTGGCCGACACCCTCGTTGGGCTTCCGCTTGAAGGTTGCCGAGTACATGTCGTGTAAACGGCGGTAAGTGGTGAGAGCATGCGTGAAGAAGTACACCCCTGCAGGGTTAACATAATCTATTCAAATAGTCGCGTCCGCGGTAAAGGACTGCTTGGTTGCCTATACAGTTCATAGACAAGTGAAAGTGGATAATCCAAACTACGCAAGATAAGCGTGAGTGCTATGGATGGCGTTCTCATAGGGAGACGGGAGCGGATCCATACTGATGTATTCATATGGTGAATATGTGGACTCGTGTGCGCCACCTCAAAAGAGTTACTTACAGTAGTAGTTCAGGTTAGCCACTAAGTCAAAGCTCGCTTGCTGTAGTTAAACCCCACCATCCTTTTGTTGATAATGATGCATATATAGTTGTGACGCCCCCGATTCAATCGTACACTAATCATACATGCAAACATGTACGATCAAGATCAGGGACTCACGAGAAGATATCACAACACAACTCTACAAATAAAATAAGTCATACAAGCATCATATGACAAGCCAGGGGCCTCGAGGGCTCGAATACAGGAGCTCGATCATAGACGAGTCAGCGGAAGCAACAATATCTGAGTACAGACATAAGTTAAACAAGTTTGCCTTAAGAAGGCTAGCACAAACTAGGATACATATCGAAAGAGGCGCATGCCTCCTGCTTGGGATCCTCCTAAACTACTCCTGGTCGTCGTCAGTGGGCTGCACGTAGTAGTAGGCACCTCCCGAGTAGTAGTAGTTGTTGGAAATATGCCCCAGAGGCAATAATAAAATAGTTATTATTATATTTCTTTGTTCATGATTATTGTCTATTGTTCATGCTATAATTGTGTTATCTGGAAATCGTAATACATGTGTGAACACATAGACCACAACACGTCCCTAGTGAGCCTCTAGTTGACTAGCTCGTTGATTAAAAGATAGTCATGGTTTCCTGACTATGGACATTGGATGTCATTGATAACGGGATCGCATCATTAGGACAATGATGTGATGGACAAGACCCAATCCTAAGCTTAGCTCAAAGATCGTGTAGTTCATTTGGTGTAGCTTTTCTGAATGTCAAGTATCATTTCCTTAGACCATGAGATTGTGCAACTCCCGGATACCATAGGAGTACTTTGGGTGTGCCAAACGTCACAACGTAACTGGGTGACTATAAAGGTACATTATAGGTATCTCCGAAAGTGTCTGTTGGGTTGGCACGAATCGAGACTGGGATTTGTCACTCCGTATGACAGAGAGGTATCTCTGGGCCCACTCGGTAATGCATCATCATAATGAGCTCAATGTGATCAAGTGGTTGATCACGGGATCATGCATTACGGTACGACTAAAGTGACTTTCCGGTAACGAGACTGAACAAGGTATTGGGATACCGACGATCGAGTCTCGGGCAAGTAACGTACCGATTGACAAAGGGAATTGTATACGGATTGATTGAATCCTCGACATCGTGGTTCATCCGATGAGATCATCGTGGAGCATGTGGGAGCCAACATGGGTATCCAGATCCCGCTGTTGGTTATTGACCGGAGAGTCGTCTCAGTCATGTGTGCATGTCTCCCGAACCCGTAGGGTCTACACACTTAAGGTTCGATGACGCTAGGGTTGTTAGGAAGACTTGTATTTGATTACCGAATGTTGTTCAGAGTCCCGGATGAGATCCCAGACATCACGAGGAGTTCCGGAATGGTCCGGAGGTAAAGATTTATATATGGGAAGTTGTCATATGGTCGCCGGAAAGTTTCAAGGGCATATCGGTATTGTACCGGGGCCACCGGAGGGGTTCCGGGGGTCCACCGGGAGGGTCCACCTCTTCCGGAGGGCCTTATGGGCTGTATGGAGAAGGAAACCAGCCCAAGTGGGCTGGGGCGCCGCACCCCCCTAGGGCCCATGCGCCTAGGGTTGGGGGAAACCCTAAGGGGGGCGCCCCCTTGCTTGGGGGGCAAGCCCCCCTCCCCTTGCCCCCCCCTCTAGATCTCATCTAGAGGGGGCTGGACCCCTTCCCCTTTCCCCTATAAATAGAGGGGTTAGGGGAGGGCTGCACACGACATCCAAGGCACAGCCCCTCCCCTCCCCAACACCTCTCCTCCTCCATAAGAGCTTGGCGAAGCCCTACCGGAGTACTGCAGCTTCATCACCACCACGCTGTCATGCTGCTATTGGAGCCCTTGATACGTCTCCGTCGTATCTACTTTTCCAAACACTTTTGCCCTTGTTTTGGACTCTAACTTGTATGATTTGAATGGAACTAACCCGGACTGACGCTGTTTTCAGCAGAATTGCCATGGTGTTGTTTTATGTCCAGAAAACAAAAGTTCTCGGAATGACCTGAAACTCCACAGAATATCTTAGAATAAATAATAAAAAATCCTCGCCAAAGATGAAGACCAGGGGGCCCACACCCTGTCCACGAGGGTGGGAGGCGCGCCCCTCCCCCTTGGGCGCGCCCCCTACCTCGTGGACCCCCTGGTGGCCCTTCGACGCCAACTCCAACTCCATATATTGGCTTTCGAGGAGAAAAAAATCAGAGAGAAAGTTTCATCGCGTTTTACAATACGGAGCCGCCGCCAAGCCCTAATCTCTCTCGGGAGGGCTGATCTAGAGTCCGTTCGGGGCTCCGAAGAGGGGGATTCGTCGCCGTCGTCATCATCAACCATCCTCCATCACCAATTTCATGATGCTCACCGCCGTGCGTGAGTAATTGCATCGTAGGCTTGCTGGACGGTGATGGGTTGGATGAGATTTATCATGTAATCGAGTTAGTTTTGTTAGGGTTTGATCCCTAGTATCCACTATGTTCTGAGATTGATGTTGCTATGACTTTGCTATGCTTAATGCTTGTCACTAGGGCCTGAGTGCCATGATTTCAGATCTAAACCTATTATGTTTTCATGAATATATGTGAGTTATAGATCCTATCTTGCAAGTCTATAATCACCTACTATGTGTTATGATCTGGCAACCCCGAAGTGACAATAATTGGGACCACTCCCGGTGATGACCATAGTTTGAGGAGTTCATGTATTCACTATGTGTTAATGCTTTGTTCCGGTTCTCTATTAAAAGGAGGCCTTAATATCCCTTAGTTTCCAATAGGACCCCGCTGCCACGGGAGGGTAGGACAAAAGATGTCATGCAAGTTCTTTTCCATAAGCATGTATGACTATTTACGGAATACATGCCTACATTATATTGATGAATTGGAGCTAGTTCTGTGTCACCCTATGTTATGACTGTTACATGATGAACCACATCCGGCATAATTATGGATCATTGATCCGGTGCCTACGAGTTTTCCATATACTGGTTTACGCTTATTTACTTTTTCGTAGCTACTGTTACAATCACTACAAAAATACCAACAACATTACTTTTGCTGTCTTTACTTTGTTACCGTTATCACCACTATCATATTACTTTGCTACTAAACACTTTACTGCAGATACTAAGTTTCCAGGTGTGGTTGAATTGACAACTCAGCTCCTAATACTTGAGAATATTCTTTGGCTCCCCTTGTGTCGAATCAACAAATTTGGGTTGAATACTCTACCCTCGAAAACTGTTGCGATCCCCTATACTTGTCGGTTATCAAGACCTTTTTCTGGCGCTGTTGTCGGGGAGCATAGCTCTATTCTTTAAGTCACTTGGGATTTATATCTGCTGGACACTATGAAGAACTTGAAAGACGCTAAGACAAAAATTTATCCCTCGACTACGAGGGGAGGTAAGGAACTGCCATCTAGCTCTGCACTTGATTCACCTTCTGTTATGAGTAAGCTAGCGACACCTAAACCTACTACTGCTATGAATTCTGATATGTCGCATGTTATTGATGATGCCACTTCTGCTATGCATGATACTTATGATGAAACTACTTCTATACGTGATACTACTGTGCCACTTGGTGAATTTCTAGATGAGCAAATTTCTAAGTCTAGAGAAAGAGAAATTAGTGAACCTGAACACGATGATGTTAGTGATGATGAACCTATGCCTGTTATTCCTGAGGGTTATCTTTTTAATAATGAATCTTATGAAGCTATTCTTGCTTGTCCGGATAAACCTGAACGTAAGAGGTTACTAATTAAGTGGAGTAAGGAATCTTTTAGAGGTAGGATGAGACCTGACCCTGCTTTTGCTACTTCACCTATCTGTGTTCCTAATCAGGATTATTATGATATTACTGTTGATCCAGATATAATTACTTTGGTTGAATCTGATCCTTTTTATGGCTATGAATCTGAAACTGTTATGGCACATCTTCGTAAGTTAGATGAAATAGCTGCCCTGATTACTAATAATCTGAGATCGCGCCACTTTTATATACTCAAAATATTTCCGTTCTCATTAAAGGGTGATGCTAAGAAATGGTTTAATTCTCTTGATTCTGCCTGTGTGCAAAGTCCCCAGGATATGATTTATTACTTCTCTGCTAAATATTTCCCTGCTCATAAGAAACAAACTGCTTTGAGGGAAATATACAATTTTGTGCAAATTGAAGAAAAGAGTCTCCCACAAGCTTGGGGGAGGCTTCTCAAGTTACTTAATGCTTTGCCTGATCATCCTCTTAAGAAACCTGAAATATTTGATATCTTTTATAATGGACTAACTGATGCTTCCAGAGATTACCTGGATAGCTGTGCTGGTTCTCTTTTTAGGGAAAGAACACCGGATGACGCTGAAATTTTATTGAATAATATGTTGGCAAATGAAAATAATTGGGCACCTCCTGAGCCACCTCCCGAGCCAACTCCTGAGCCAGCTCCTGAGCCAATTACTGAGCCTATTCCTAAACCAACTCCGAAGAAGAGAGGTGTTCTATTTCTCAGTCCCGAAGATATGCAAGAGGCAAAGAAATCTATGAAAGAAAAAAGGTATTAAAGATGAACATGTTAAGAATTTACCTCCTATTAAAGAAATACATGGTCTTAATTTACCGCCTATTGAAGAAGTATATGATCTCAATTACTTATTTACTAAAGAACCTACCGATATCCCGACACAGGTAGTAAAAGTAAATTCTCTCTATAGATATGATAAAGTTGAAGTCCCTCCTACTAAAATTGCCAGTCAGTGCTTGGATGAGTTTGATGACTTTATGTTTATGCAAGATGACTTTAATGCTTATTTTGGTAGACAATTAAAGCAGAATACCTTTATGATTAAACGCTTGAGTGATTATATGGATAATATTAGAGGTGAACTTAAACTTGTTAGCAAACATGCTTCTATGGTTACAACTCAAGTAGAACAAGTACTTAAAGCTCAAAAAGAAATGCTTGATGAAATGAATAGTAAGAAAAATGATTATGCTCTTAGAGTGGCAACTAGAACTGGTAGAATGACTCAGGAACCTTTGTATCCTGAAGGCCACCCTAAGAGAATCGAGCAAGATTCTCAAAGAAATAATATTGATGCACCTAGTTCTTCTAAAAGGAAGAAAAAGAAAAATGATAGAACTGTGCAAACTTCTAGTGAACCTATTGTTGAACCACCTGATAATCCAAATGATATCTCTATGTCTGATGCTGAAACACAATCTGGTAATGAACATGAACCTAGTGAAAATGTTAATGATGATGCTCAACCTAGTAATGATAATGATGTAGAAGTTGAACCTGCTGTTGATCTTGATAACCCACAATCAAAGAATCAACGTTATGATAAAAGAGACTTCGTTGCTAGGAAACATGGTAAAGAAAGAGAACCATGGGTTCAGAAACCCATGCCTTTTCCTCCGAAACCATCCAAGAAAAAGGATGATGAGAATTTTTAGCGCTTTGCTGAAATGATTAGACCTATCTTTTTGCGTATGCGATTGACTGATGTGCTCAAAACAAATCCTTATGCTAAGTATATGAAGGATATCATTACTAATAAAAGAAAGATACCGGAGGCTCAAATTTCCACCATGCTTGCTAATTACACTTTTAAGGGTGGAATACCAAAGAAACTTGGAGATCCAGGAGTACCTACTATAGCATGCTCCATTAAAAGAAATTATGTTAAAACTGCTTTATGTGATCTTGGAGCCGGTGTTAATGTTATGCCTCTCTCTTTATATCGTAGACTTGACTTGAATAAGTTGACACCTACTGAAATATCTTTGCAAATGGCTGATAAATCAACTGCTATACCTGTCGGTATTTGTGAGGATGTACCTGTTGTGGTTGCAAATGTTACTATTTTAACGGACTTTGTTATTCTTGATATTCCCGAGGATGATAGTATGTCTATTATTCTTGGAAGACCTTTCCTCAATACTGCAGGGGCTGTTATTGATTGCAACAAAGGCAATGTCACTTTTCATGTTAATGGTAATGAGAATATGGTGCACTTTCCGAGGAAACAACCTCAAGCTTATAGTATCAACTCTATTGGAAAAATTCCATCGATTATATTTGGATGTTTTGAATTTCCTCTTCCTATTGTCAAAAAGAAATATGATATACTTATTGTTGGGGATGTCCATATCCCCGTTGAGGTAACATAGTGTTATTTGAAATTTCTCCGGTTCCATGGTGTCGGGGGACTGATCCACGAACACCTATGGGACCGGCGGGCCGAGTCCCTTTCGATTCGGTGAGGCCGGAGGTTGCGCAAAGAGCGGATCTAGGTGAAATACGCGAGCAGTTTACCCAGGTTCGGGCCGCACAGATGCGTAAAACCCTACTCCTGCTTTGTGGTTTGTATTGAGTTCTTGCTCGGGAGCGCGGAGCGCTACAGTACACACCAGCGGCTAACCAGACCGAGTGTGTGTGTCTTCTCAACTGGCTAACTAGCTAACCTGCTCACCAGCCAACCTCCCCTACATTGTGCTTGGGCCTCCTTTTATATGCTCAAGGGGTCACCGACAGGTGGCAACGTAGACAAGGGTAAAAATGTAAAGGTGCTGCGGTAGGTACAGCTACCTGCTACAGTGTATCATACCTAACCCTGACGGCAGGGGACAAGGGCATTAAATGCCCATCTGTGTCGCCTAAACAGTGCAAAAAGGGACCGCCAGGGACACCACCGCTTGCCATGATGGCAATCTTGTCAGCACCGCTTGCCACCGCACACCCCTGGCTGCACAGCCTCTCCGCCACGTACGCCTGGAAGGGTGCTAGAGCGACACGTTGGTGGATGTGCTGGAGCGCGGGCGCGGAGTGGTGGCTTGCCGCGGCAAGCGCCTTGCCACGGTCGTTGTCTTGTCGCGTCCGGGAACTTGTCGCTCACCGGGCCTTGCCGGGACGCGAGGTGCGCTGCGGCAAATTCCTTGAGATGCCTTGGGTGGTCTTCCGGGCAAGCTCCTCTTGCCGGGGTCTTGTCTCCTTAAGCGCCTTGCCTTGGTTGGCCTTCCCGGCAAGCCCCTCTTGCCGGGGTCTTGTCTCCTTGGCTTGGATACTTTGTTCTTGAATGGCTCCAAAGGAACCACGGAGGACCTTGGCGGTCACCCGGCAAGCCTTGCCGCGGGACGCTGCGACTGCCCGTGCACAAGTTCGGGATACTAGGGTACCCCTACTCTAGTACACCGACAGGAGCCCCCAGGCCTGGGCCATACACGGTGCCGAGCGCTGTTGGGCCAGGCCCAAAACAGGGCATGGGCACGCGCGGCCTAGGTTACGCCGTATCTCTCTCCGTATCCACCGCGCCCTCCCTGAACGGCACGCATTGAATGCGGTGTCGTGGGAGAGATCGTGGATGGTTTCTTTATTCGGAAATGCGGAACGTCCGCCCCCTCCTTCTTTATAAGCAGGGGAAACAGGGGAAGTTCACCCATTCGCCCGTTGCTGCTTCCAATCTCAGAAATCTCCGCCGCTCCCTCGCTTTCCCAAAGCTGAGAGAGAGAGAGCAGCGCTCCGCCCCCCATCGCCACCAGTACCACCAACGCCGTCGACCTCCTCCACCACTTCCGCCATGGCTCCAAAAGCCGACAAGGGGAAGGTCGTGAAGTCGACCGAGGCGCAGCGGCTTGCAGCGCTGCGGAAGGAGCGGGCCGTCTCCCCCCCCCAAGCTTGCCGCGAAGGAGCCGAGGGAGAACTACTACCTCTTCTGGTCGACGGAGACGCGCGCGCATCCGCGCACGAAGGTACTCCCCGCCGCCGCTTGGAAGGAGGCCCCAAACGGATACCCCTTCTTCGCCTTGTTCTTCTACTGTGGGCTTTGCCCGCCCTTCTCTGAATTCTTCTGCGACATCATGAATACCTACAGATTCCACCTCCTTGACTTCACCCCCAATGCCGTTCTGACCATGGCAGTTTTCGCACATCTCTGCGAAAACTTTATCGGAGTCCATCCCAACGTAGCCCTCTTTCGCCACTTCTTCATACCGGCGGAATCGCCTGGATCTCAAGGGCCGGCAAGAAGGAAATGTATCTGGAGGGAGAATTCCGCGGCAAGTGGGAGGAGTGGAGAGCAGACTGGTGCTGGATTGACAAGGAGAACCCGCAGCCATTCACCACCCGGCGCAAAACCCCAGTAGCACGCGGCAGCGATTGGAGTGACGTGGCCCCGGAAGACGACAGGCTGAAGATTGCTGTCACCCGGATCCTACGCCTCAGGCTTGCCGGGCTTACTGTAGGCACTGTTGGCGCAGACTTTCTTCGCCGCTGCATCGCCCCCCTGCAGGAACGAGGGAGGCCCACTTGGGAGTTCAAGAATGCGGCAGATATCATGAGGCTGCGGCCGGGCCTCAACTACAACTTCACTGCGTTGGGGGTGAAGTCCCCCAACATCCCAACTGGAGCTCCACGCGATGCTGCAGAAGCTATTCAAGTATGACCCCCAACATCCCGAGGTCTTCAGGTTGCCGGGGGGCGACATTCCGCTGTGCAACAATTCCTCGCTCGACCGCATTCGTGCAATGATGCCGGAGTGCGACTCGCACGGAATTGTGCCAACTTGGCAGGAGCCCGCAGACGATGTCGTGCAGCAGTTCTTCGATGACTTGGTGGAAGTGTCGATCCGCTCCGACGAGAAGGATGGCCTCACCCGCGACACCACCGATGCGGAGTTTGCACTCATCGCCACTAGGGTGGAAGAGGCGGCGGCAGCCACAGCCGTGGGTGTCTTTGGGTTCACCGTGGAGGAGGCAGATGCAGCAGAGGCGGAAAGCCATGCCGAGCGAGGGGAGCCCGCCGGCAAGAAGGAGCTTGCCGGGCGTGACGCCGAGCCGAGCGAGCCCGCCAAGGATACGAGCGGCTCGCTGGACATCAACTCTTCTTCCTCCTCATCTTCAGGCAGCTCGCCGCAAGCAGAGCCTCCATCCCCACCAAGAAGGCATCTCCGCAAGGCCGGTGACGTGGCGGAGCGGCAAGCGGGTCAACAGTCGCCACGCCGCGTGACGCGCTCCACCGCGGCAACCACCATTGCTGCGGGAGCGCCTCATGCGGCGACGGCAACTGGAGCGGAGTCTAGCCGGACCACCGCTTCAGTTCCTGCCGCTGCTCACGCCGCGCCGGCAGCCGGAGCGGGGTCGTCTCAGACCACCGCCACTGGTCCTGCCAAGCGGCCAAGGGAAGCTTCTCCTCCGCCTCCTCGCGCCGGGCGCATGCCGGACTTCG
This sequence comes from Triticum aestivum, assembly GCF_018294505.1. Classification (NCBI taxonomy): domain Eukaryota; kingdom Viridiplantae; phylum Streptophyta; class Magnoliopsida; order Poales; family Poaceae; genus Triticum; species Triticum aestivum. Next base: position 232,540,896 of record NC_057803.1, read on the forward strand.
ACTTCTCCGCGTTCAGCTCCGACAAGGAAGAAGAAGAAGAGTAAGCTTCTCTTGCTATACTTGCGTTTCTTCAATTCTTGCTGTTTGTCTTGTTTCTCACTTGCTTTTCTCTGAACTTGTTCCTCTTTAGGACTCTGGCCCAGAGAGCAGCAAAGAGGGCCAAGGTCCCGGTGATCGTCATCGAGGACGAACCCACCGCGACGGCGGGGGGCGCGCCCGAGACAACCTTGCCGGACCCGGCAACCCTTCTCCAGAGCAGCCCCCAGCGTAAGTATATGGTTTACTTTCCGCTGCGAGGCGCGCATGGGTACTTGTCTTTGCTGATATCTGCTTGTTGATTTGTGTAGGAGCAGAGCAGCCTCACCAGGAGCCAAGGGAGGATCCCCCGACAAGGGAGAACTCTCCGGCAAGGGAGGGCTTCCCGGTAAGGGAGAAGTCTCCGGCAAGGGAGGGTTCTCCGGCAAGGGACAGCACCAGCGCCCCCCCGACGGCGGAGACCACGACTGCAGAACCTGGTGCAGGTACTCCTCTTGCTTCAAAACTTCCCTTGGGTTCTTCTTCTCTTGATCTTCTTTTTATTGGATTTTTGCTTGACTCTTCTCCCCTTTCCGGCTGTCAGATCCATCTGCTACGGAGCCGATGGAGACCGAGGTTGCCGCCGAAGAAGCAGCCGGCGCTGGCGATCCCGCCGGCGCAAAGGCCGCCAAGGCTGCCGCCGCAGCAGCTGGCGAGGGGTCTGGCGATCGCACTGACGGCCCTGAGGCCGCAGGAGCGCCAGGCGCTACACCGATCGCCGACCTGTCCGCCGCTGCCGCAGTGCCCGGCTCCGAAGAGCCCCAGCATGGCGTCTACTTGAAGGCCGGCGACGACGTCTTCATCAACCTCCCCTGGGCGTCAAGCTCCAGGGCGCCGGTCGAGGGAGAGATCTTCGACGGGGAAGTGCTTGCCTCCGTGGGACTGACGCTGGTCGACGCGCCGAGCAGCAGCAGCAACGAGCCTAAAGAGGAGCAGCTGCTGCGGAAGCTGTTGTCACTCTACCGCGCGCGGCAAGCCAGGCTGGAATCCCGCGAGGCGCTTGTCGCGAAGGCGGGAGCAGACATAGAGAAGCACGCGGAGGAGCTCGGGGGTTTCCACCGGGAGGCCCTCCGGTCCCTGGCGGAGGAGCGTGAGCAGCTTGACGAAGCGCAGAGGGCCTTCCTCCTCGAGAAAGCTGAAGTCGAAGAGCAACAGCGGCTTGCCGCCGTGAAGCTATCCGCGGAGGAGGGCGAGCTGGCGCAGCGGAAGGTTAATCTTGGCGCCCACGAGGAGGAGCTTGCCGCGCGCGAGGAAAGACTTGGCGGAGCCCTCAAGCAAGTAGAGGATGATGCCGCCACCGCCGAGGCCGCCAAGAAGGAGTTGGAGACGAGGGTGGCGCAGCTGGAGGCCGCTCTTGCTGGGAAGAGCAAAGAGCTCAGCACCGCCAAGGATTCCAACACGGGTCTTGAGTTGAAGCTGACCGCTTTGACCAAGACGTTGGACAGCGCCAAGAAGCAGGAGGCGGCCTTGAGGGAGGAGATCAAGGCCGACAAGGCGTTGCTAGAGAGTGTTGCCGCCACCCAAAATGCCTTCAGGGAAACTGTGGAGCACTGGACGGAGGGTCTGGTGAATGTTGCCGCGGATATCGACAGGGAGCTGGCGCAGCTAGGGATGGCGGATCTCGGGTATCCCTCCGACGAGAGCCTCCAGCCCAGCGCCAAGCTCACCCTGTTCTTCAAAGGCGTGGCGACGGCCCTCCAACGACTCCGGGAGAGGATCCCAAAGCAGCTGGCCGACGAGTCGCGCAAGATCTGCGCGGGAGCCCTTCAGAAGGTGTTGATGAAGGTGGCCTTCCGCAACCCGGGCCTCCGCCTCACCAATGTCCTCAGGACCTTGCCGCCGGATGCCGATCTAGAGGAGCTCAAGGCCCTTGTCGCACCCATTGTGGACAAGGTGAGCGGATCAAGAGGATTGAGCGCGATCGCGCAGACTAGGCCACCCGTTTCCTCCTTTTTCTTGTCCCTGTCGATCAAGTTATGAAAACGATCTGTTAGAGCTGCGACAAGCTATTTTGTAATATAATTTGATTTCGGGCAATGCTTGCAATGTTATTCCCTTTACTTGACTCCTTGCTTTGTATGCTTTTACCCTACGCTTTTAGGGAACTTGCCGGCGCAGGCACCTTAGCCGCGAGCGCTGAGTGCGGGACGTCAGCAGCCTGCTGGCGGTGCCGCTGCCGACAAGAAACCTTGTCGCAACTAGTCGCAGCTCACTTAAGTTGTTGAGCGGACTCGAAACAAAGTAAGGGCGCGACAACTAGTCGCAGCTCACTTAAGTTGTTGAGCGGACTCGAAACAAAGTAAGGGCGCCACTAGCTACGAGCTGGTTCCTCCGCGCACAGGTTTTCCATACAAAGCACGGTCGTTCAAGGAAGATAACTTAATTTTTTTTAAAAATCTGACTGCTCAAACTTTGGCAACTTATCTTTTCTGTTGTTTGCTTCCCGGCCAGGAAAAATTCTTGATCGACGCCTGGTCCATACCCCTTTCTTCTCCTTTCCCCCCGGCAAACTTGTGCGCGAGGGAACCTTCCTTTCCTTGTGAAAAAGAAAGAAGAGAAAATACAGATATGGAGCCTTATGGCTCGTTATTGCTTACCGGGGAGTAGATGCTGCACAAAGTGTCAGATCACACATGCAAAATATAGAAAGCATGAAATTGACAAGATGCGCGGAGCATATTAACTTTACTTATGCGCGGGGTCTGCGCCCGGCTTTGTACAAAGGATTACATGCAACAGCGGCAAGACTTGTACAAAAGGTGGTTGCCGGAACAGGTTCCGGCAACCGCGCCTTACGGGTAAAACTTACGAAGATGCTCGATGTTCTAGGAGTTGCTCGCTGGAATGGCATCTTCGGTCTCAAGGCGGACAACGCCAGGCCTAGTGACTCGTTTCACCCGGTAAGGGCCTTCCCACTTCGGCGTCAACTTGTTGGAATTCTTGGCGGACTGAACACGCCGAAGAACAAGGTCGCCTTCCTCGAGACTTCTGGCATTAACTTTGCGGCTATGGTAGCGGCGCAAAGCTTGCTGGTAGCGAGCAGCTCGCACAGCAGCCTGAAGACGATCTTCCTCAAGGAGCAGCGCGTCATCTTGTCGCAGCTGCTCTTGCTCAAGCTCATCATAAGCGAGCACTCGAGGTGACCCGTATACGAGTTCCGTGGGGATAACTGCCTCTGCTCCATAGACTAGAGCGAAAGGTGTCTGGCCAGTGGCTCGATTTGGCGTCGTCCTGATCGACCAAAGAACCACCGGCAGCTCCTCGATCCAGTTTCTTCCGCACTTGTGCAGCCTGTCGAAAGTCCTGGTCTTGAGCCCGCGCAGCACTTCAGCATTTGCCCTCTCCGCTTGGCCGTTGCTTCTCGGGTGAGCAACAGAAGCGAAGCAGACCTTGGCGCCAAGATCTTGGACGTACTGCATGAAGGTGCGGCTCGTGAATTGCGTACCGTTGTCGGTGATTATCCTGTTAGGGATCCCGAAGCGGCAAACAATCGACCTGAAGAACTTGACTGCTGACTGTGCTGTCACCTTCCTCACTGGTTCCACTTCCGGCCACTTTGTGAACTTGTCGATTGCAACGTACAAGTACTCAAAGCCCCCGACTGCTCGGGGGAAGGGGCCGAGGATGTCGAGCCCCCAGACCGAAAATGGCCAGGATAAAGGGATCGTCTGGAGAGCTTGAGCTGGTTGGTGTATCTGCTTGGAATGGAACTGGCATGCTTCACACTTGGTTACTTGTGCAGTTGCATCCTGGAGGGCTGTCGGCCAAAAGAAACCTTGCCGGAATGCTTTGCCGACAAGTGCTCTTGCGCCAATGTGGTGTCCACATATGCCTCCATGTATCTCTGCCAACAGCTTTTGTCCGTCTTCCCGGTGAATACACTTCAGTTTCACACCGTTGAGTCTTCTTCTGTACAGTGCCTTATCGACAAACTGGTACATACTTGACTGCCGGGCTACTCTTTCCGCTTCTTCTTGCTCTTCAGGAAGTTCTCCTGTCTGAAGGAAACGGACAATTTGCTGCGCCCATGCTGGAGCTTGTGGCTCGACAACAAGGACTAAAGGCAAATCTGCTGCTGCGGGAACATCCGCTTCTACGGCGAGAATCTGCGGCTCTGCCGGAGCTTGACGTTCCCCGGCAAGCTTGCCAGAGCAAAACTTGTCGGGAGCTTCTGCTTCAACGGAACAAACCCTAGGGCTTGCCGGAGCAGATTGCTCCTCAGTGCAAGACAAATCTGTTGCTGCGGGAAAGTCCGCTTCTACGGCAAGAATCTGCGGTTCTGCCGGAGCTTGACGTTCCCCAGCAAGTTTGCCGGAGCAAAACTTGTCGGGAGCTTCTACTTCAACGGAACAAACCATAGGGCTTGCCGGAGCAGACTGCTCCTCAGCGCTCTTGGCGTTGATCTTGGGGACCTTCTTGGCGGCGGCTTCGGGGAGCTCTGCCGGCATATAGTCACCAGAAATCAACTTCCTCTTCTTGCTCTGTCCAGTTGATGGCTTTACAGACGGTTGAGTCAGCTTGAGCACAAAAATCCCTGGTTCCACAGGTAACTTAAGTGCGGCGCACTTTGACAGGCCATCGGCAATGGCGTTCTGAGCTCTTGGAACATGCTCCATCTGTAGGCCGTCAAAGTGCTCTTCTAGCTTTCTCACTTCGTCGATGTAAGCTTCCATCAACGGACTCTGATAGCTCTTGTTCACTTGGCGGACGACAAGCTGCGAGTCACCCCTGATAATGAGCTTCTTGATCCCAAGCTCTGCCGCGATCCTGAGACCGGCAAGCAAGCCTTCATACTCTGCAGTATTGTTTTTGCTTGCTCCTTGGGAAAGTGCATCTGGACTATGTACTTGAGGTGCTCTCCGGTGGGTGCGACAAGCAGCACGCCAGCGCCGGCGCCTTGCAGCGAAAAGGCACCATCAAAGTACATTAGCCACTCTTTGCTTGCTTCCTTGACGGGGATGCTCGTTTCTGGAATTTCTTCATCTGGTGTTGGCGTCCATTCTGCTATGAATTTTGCCAATGCTCTGCTTTGGATAGTTAAAGTACTCTCAAACTTAAGGCCAAAGCTTGACAATTCCAGTGCCCACTCAACAATCCTGCCTGTCGCTTCTGGATTCTGTAGTATCCTCTTCAGCGGAAAGCGAGTGACAACTGTGATCTCATGTGCTTGGAAGTAATGGCGCAGCTTTCTCGAGGCCATGAGAAGGCCGAAAAGCAATTTCTGCACACCAGAGTACCTTGACCTAGCCCCTTGCAGAAGGGAACTAACAAAGTAAACTGGGCGCTGCACCATTCTCTTCTGTATTTCCTCGTGCATCTGCGCAGATCCATCTTGTCGGGACCAGAACTTGTCGGGGAAGCCCCCTGCTTGTCGCTGGATGCGCCTGCCTTGGTTGCTGGCTCGTCATCTGCCTCCCTCTCTGCTACTAACGCAGCACTAACCACTTGATTGGTTGCCGCTATGTACAGCAGCAACTTCTCTTGTGGCTTAGGTGCGACAAGTATTGGAGGGGAGGACAGGTATCTCTTCAAGTCTTGCAGCGCAGCCTCCGCTTCCGGAGTCCATTTCATTGGACCTGCCTTTTTCAATAATTTGAAAAATGGCAGGGCGCGCTCAGCAGACCTAGAGATAAACCTGCTGAGAGCAGCCACGTAACCGGCAAGCCTTTGTACATCCTTGACGCGCTTTGGTGCTTCAATCTGCTCAATGGCCTTGATCTTGTCGGGATTGGCTTCAATTCCCCGCTGAGATACGAAGAACCCGAGAAGCTTGCCGGAGGGGACTCCAAACACACACTTCTCTGGGTTGAGCTTGAGGCTGATCTTGCGCAGATTTGCAAAGGTCTCGTCTAAATCTTGAATCAGGGTTGCTCTGTCCTTGCTCTTGACCACTATGTCATCCATGTAGGCTTCCACATTTCTGTGTATTTGTGGCTCAAGAGCGACATGGACTACTCTTGCAAATGTTGAACCAGCATTTTTTAATCCGAAAGGCATCCGTACGAAACAGTACGTGCCACATGGAGTAATAAATGCGGTCTTCTCCTCATCCTCTTCTGCCATGAAGATCTGATGATATCCTGAGTATGCGTCAAGAAATGAAAGCAAATCACATCCGGCTGTGGAGTCAACAATCTGGTCAATGCGCGGCAAAGGAAATGGGTCTTTGGGACAAGCTTTGTTAACATCGGTAAAGTCGATACAAAGTCTCCATTTCCTGTTTGCCTTGCGCACGACTACAGGATTGGCCAACCACGTAGGATGGAGCACTCCTCTGACAAGGCCTGTTGCTTCCAATTTCTTGATCTCTTCTGCGATGAATTCTTGGCGCTCCACTGCTTGCTTCCTGACCTTCTGCTTGACGAGCCGCGCATGAGGACAAACAGCAAGGTGGTGCTCAATTACTTTCCTGTGAACACCGGGGATGTCAGACGGTTGCCATGCAAACACGTCGACATTCGCCCGCAGGAAAGCAATGAGCATGCTTTCCTATTTAGGGCCGAGAGTGGCACTGATGGTGAAGGTACCACCAGTTCTGTCCTCCTTGGCGGACACCTTCTTCGTCTCTGGCGGAGCTGCCATCTTCTTCTTACACTTGCCGGTGGAGCTCGATGGTGCCTCCTCGACGGCAGCGTAGCACTCCGAAGAGGTGCGCTTGCCGGAGTGGGCATCAGAACTCTTGCCGGACTTGGTCTTCTTCCCCCCGGGAGCTTCAGCGGCAAGTGACTTGCGGTCTGTTGCGGCTGCCGCTTCCCGGTAGATCTTGTCGGCGCAGATAAGAGCATCCTTCTTGTCGCCGGGGACAGAGATGACGCTTATCGGGCCTGGCATCTTCAGCATGTTGTATGCGTAGTGAGAGGCTGCCATGAACTTGGCGAGTGCTGGACGGCCAAGTATCCCATTGTAAGGCAATGGAATATCGGCAACATCAAAAGTGACCCTCTCAGTCCTGAAGTTCAGCTCGCTGCCAAACGTTACTGGCAACGTGACCTTCCCCTTCGGCTTGCTCCTTCCCGGGTTGATTCCTTGGAATGTGCCGGTCTCTTCGAGCTCGCTGTTAGGGATTTGGAGTTTCTGGAGTACAGCGGAGGAGATCAGGTTCAAGCCGGCCCCGCTGTCAACTAGCATCTTAGTGACCTTAAGGTTGCGGATAGTTGGTGAAACCAACATCGGCAAGCACCCGACTGCAGTTGTGCGATCAGGGTGGTCCTCAATATCAAAGATGATAGGCGTGTTGGACCATTTCAGAAGCTTGCGTGACTCGACAGGTGGTTCCGCCGCATTGACTTCCCGCACCCACTGCTTGAGTTGACGGTGTGAAGTATGCAGAGATGCACCGCCGTCAACGCACAAGACCTCTGTGGCTTTCTGGAACTCCTGCTCACTGGTCTCGACATTCTCCATGTCTTCGTCGTCGTCGTCATCTTCATCCTTGTCGCGGCCGCGGGGAGGCCTGTCTCCTTGCCGCTGCTTGCCCTTGCCGCGGCGTCCTCCCCGGCCGGCGCGCTTCTTGCCGGATTCTCCATCGCCACCTTGGGCTCTCTCCTTGTTGCGTCGCTCGTACTCAGCCTTTTGTTGCTGGACAAGCTGCTCGACCTTCTTGCAGCTCTGGAGGTCATGGCCCTTGGTGCGGTGGATCTTGCAGTACTGCTTGTCGGAGCTGTCCTGCTTGTCGGCGACCGCCACAGCCTGGCAGTTGGTGCATGCGGCAATCTCCTTGCCGGAGCTACCAACTTTGGCTTTATTGGCGCCACCTTCGTTGCCGGACTGCTCAACGACTAGCACATCTTTGCCTTTCTTCTTCCTGTTCCGCCGCCGGTTTTTCTTTGCCGGGGCAGCATCCTCACTGTCAGATCCTCCTGCTCCTAAATTCTCTCCGGGGAGTTTCCTCCCTTCCTCAGCACGTGCACACTTGTCGGCCAGGGCATACAGCTCACTGACGTCTCTGATCTTGCACATCGCCATCTCCTCCCGCATCCTGCGGTTACGCACGTTCTGGTGGAACGCGCTGATGACCGCGGCGGGGTGGACATCTGGGATGTTGTGCTGTACACGGCTGAATCTTTGAATGTACTTGCGCAGAGGCTCTCCTTCCTTCTGGGCGAGCAGATGAAGGTCACTTTCTTGGCCATGAGGTTTGTGGCCGCCTGTAAAGGCGCCGACAAACTGATGGCAAAGGTCTGCCCAGGAGGATATGGAGTTGTCCGGCAAGTGCATGAGCCAGGACCTGACGTTGGGCTTGAGCACCAGCGGGAAGTAGTTGGCAAGGATCTTGTCGTCCCGTCCCCCGGCAGCCTGCACCACGATGGTGTAGATGCTGAGGAACTCCGACGGATGCGACTTGCCGTCGTACTTCTCTGGTACGTGTGGCTTCAAGTTCTTCGTGCTGGGCCACTGGACTTGCCGCAGCTCACGAGTAAACGCAGGGCAACCTACCGCGTACGGCAAGTCGCCTGGTTCCCCTGGCGCATGCATGTCGACAGAGGGCCCAGCGCGCTGGTCTGATTGACGTCGCGCTTCTCTTCGGCGCTCGATGCGAGTACGAGCGTCTTCTTGTTGTCGTTCGTGAAGAACTTGGCGCTGATCGCGACGAGCTCGTGGATCTGATGACGCGGTGGAGTCGCTGTCGAGGTGGATCCGGCAAGTCGGCGATCTTGGCCTTCGGGGCGGAGAGTGCACAGTGGTTGCACCCCCACCGGTCTTGTCGCCACCGGCTTGTGCCTGGCTGACTTGCCGCGGCTGCGACGTGCTCGGTTGCCGTTGGGCGTCGCCGTTGGCGAAGCCGATGAGACTCCGAATGGTGGCCCTCCAGTCGTCGATCTTGTCCGGCGTTGGAGGGTAGTCCAGGAGCAGTTGAGCTCGCGCCAAAGCTTCTGCGGCAGTGGCGGGTGGCGGTGGCGAACGGTGCGAGGAGCGAGATATGCTCGGACTTCTAACTATGTTAGAAGGAGCAATATCCTGTCCAGGCGACTGTGCCTCGCTCGTGCCAGCATGTTGGCGTACATGCTGGTCTTGAGCACTCCGGGACCCACCAGCTCGATCTTGGTCCAGCAAACGCATGGTACCGTGAGTACCATGACGCTGCCGGTCCCGCGCCTCCTGAGATGGGCGCGGTGCATGCACGGACGCCGAGGTCTTGGAGTGCGCCCGGTCATTGTGGGAGCCGGCCACGCCGCCGATGGGCAGCGCAGCCTTGTCCTTGGACCTGGCAGCACCGCGAGCTCCCTCGTCGACGCCCGTTCTTCCGCCGGCGTCCGCCCCACCAGCCGTTTGCTCCGGCGGTGGTGGGTTCGGCGCGGACAGAGCAGCTGCCTCCGAAACCTTCTTCTTCGGCGGCATGTTGATGAAGATGATGAAGATCTAGCTCGCGTGAACGCCGGATCTGGTTCACACAACCTCGACGCCCCCTACCTGGCGCGCCAAAGATGTCGGGGGGCTGATCCACGAACACCTATGGGACCGGCGGGCCGAGTCCCTTTCGATTCGGTGAGGGCGGAGGTTGCGCAAAGAGCGGATCGAGGCGAAGCACGCGAGCAGTTTACCCAGGTTCGGGCCGCACGGATGCGTAAAACCCTACTCCTGCTTTGTGGTTTGTATTGAGTTCTTGCTCGGGAGCGCGGAGCGCTACAGTACACACCAGCGGCTAACCAGACCGAGCGTGAGTGTCTTCTCAACTGGCTAACTAGCTAACCCGCTCACCAGCCAACCTCCCCTACATTGCGCATGGGCCTCCTTTTATATGCTCAAGGGGTCACCGACAGGTGGCAACGTAGACAAGGGTAAAAATGTAAAGGTGCTGCGGTAGGTACAGCTACCTGCTACAGTGTATCATACCTAACCCTGACGGCAGGGGACAAGGGCATTAAATGCCCGTCTGTGTCGCCTAAACAGTGCAAAAAGGGACCGCCAGGGACACCACCGCTTGCCACGATGGCAATCTTGTCAGCGCCGCTTGCCACCGCGCACCCCTGACTGCACAGCCTCTCCGCCACGTACGCCTGGAAGGGTCCCAGAGCGACACGTTGGTGGATGTGCTGGAGCGCGGGCGCGGAGTGGTGGCTTGCCGCGGCAAGCGCCTTGCCGCGGTCGTTGTCTTGTCGCGTCCGGGAGCTTGTCTCTCACCGGGCCTTGCCGGACGCGAGGTGCGCCGTGGCAAATTCCTTGAGATGCCTTGGGTGGCCTTCCCGGCAAGCTCCTCTTGCCGGGGTCTTGTCTCCTTAAGCACCTTGCCTTGGTTGGCCTTCCCGGCAAGGCCCTCTTGCCGGGGTCTTGTCTCCTTGGCTTGGATACTTTGTTCTTGAATGGCTCCAAAGGAACCACGGAGGACCTTGGCGGTCACCCGGCAAGCCTTGCCGCGGGACGCTGCGACTGCCCGTGCACAAGTTCGGGATACTAGGGTACCCCTACTCTACTACACCGACACATGATTATCGGAATGAGTTTGTTAACAAGACTTGATCAACCTTGTTAGTGGATTCTTTTTGATGAGCATGAGATGGATGAAACTAGAAGCACAACCTTCTGTACCCTCTTTATATTTTTTGTTCTTTAGTAGAAATAAAGTAAAATAGTATTTTTCTGTGTGTTTCCTGACTTACCCGTGCAATATAAAAATATCCCGAAAATAAAAGTCCTCAGAATGCCATGCCAATTTAATATGATTTTTTCGGGAATATTTAAGGATTTTTAGTGCAAAAATTACCGCGGGGGGAGCTGCCACCTGGTCACAGAGTGGAGGGCGCGCCCTACCCCCCTGGGCGTGCCCCCCTGCCTCGTGGGCCCATGGTGGCCCTCCTCCACTTATTCCTGCACCCATCTTCTTCCTCTATCTCGCACAAACCCAAAAAACCAACTCAAGCTCGTGTTCCAGCAACTTTTGCTGTGATTTTCGATCTCCTTGCTCAAAGCACCTCTCGCAAAACTGCTTGGGGAGATTGTTCCTTGGTATGTGACTCCTCCATTGGTCCAATTAGTTTTTGTTCTAGTGCTTTATTTATTGCAAATTTGTGCTGCATAGGTGACCATGTTCTTGAGCTTGCATGTCAAATATATATGGTTCCAAGTAGTTCTAATGCTTGATATATGCTCTAGGCACTTGTATGAGTAGTTGCTATTAATCTTACTGAAGTTGGTTCACTTTTGTTTGAAGTTACTAAAAATTTCAGAATTATTTTCAAAGAAAACAATATTCTTAGGAGGATGTTCCAAGATGGTTCTTCAAGGAAGCAAGGTCCCAGACTTGCAATGCGTGATGGTGACGAGGAACCACCAAGAGACGCTCTCATGAGGCCCTGTGAATGGCCTTCGGAAAATTTTATGAATCAAGTGGGAATTAAAGAAGAATTTTACGCATATGTGCGTAATGCCGGTCTTGAGGACTTTGAAGCTGATAAATGCCCCCAGTATCGTTATCTCGCAAGTTCATTTGTGGGGAGGTTTGATTTTTCATCTTCGCGTAATTCTCCTTCAGTCATGTTTGACCTTTATGACAAGTCTTATACCATGGACTTAGAGGATTTCACTCGTGCATGCAAACTTCCATCTTGGGGTAGTATCAGGGATCCCCCTAAATCTGAATATAGAGATTTTCTTGCTAGAATAACTGTGGGGCAATCTAGAGATATATCACATGCCACTATAGGGAGCATTCACTTTCCTGCTATACATTATTTTGTTCTCTTCATTGGTAGATGTATAACTGCTAAGGATGAAGCATGTCACATGTGTGCCCCTAATCTCAGCATTCTCAGAAGTGCTGTGTTAGGGGACCAAGCTTATCATATGGGATCCATTGTAGCTCATAGGTTGCATCTTAATAGACGTAACAGAGATTTCTTTGGAGGAATTTATGCGACCCGCTTAGCTAATTTTCTTGATGTAGACATTCGTGAGGGTGATGTGGAGTTGCCCACTTCTTATTTAGATCTTGATCCTATGTTTTCCCACCAGTTCATTGAGAGGACTAGACCACCTTACCAGTATCGACTAATCTTTGACAGATGGCGTGTGGTCCGTGTTGCTCTTCCTGCTCCTACCTTCTTTGATTTTCAGGCGAGAGGAAGATATATTATTATCAGAGAGGAGGCAGATGAGTACGAGAGGGGAGTGGAAGCAGCCCGTCGCCTTGCTGCTGCTCAACAGGTGGTAGCCGCTGCATCGCAGTACCCAGCTTCACCTACGGATATCAGCCAGGTTCCTGGCAATAGACTAACTTAGGCCAAAAGCCTAAGCTTGGGGGAGTACGTATTCCCACCGACATTACATTCATGTTCACACTCATTGCTAGATGTCGGTGCTCATACTCTTTCATTGTAATATCCATGCTAGTTTATTTTCCTTTTTCCTGCTTTCTTCTTGTGTGTTTAATAAACCTTAAGAAAAACAAAAAAATTAGTGTTAGTCTACTTTCCATGCTTGTAGTAGAATTAAAAAGAAAACCCAAAAATATTTCCCGTCCTTCTTTTGCTTGTTGGGAGCTTTCCCGTGTAAATAGTTTTTATTTTTCTTTTCCTTTCTTTGGGGGTCGAGAAGACTATATTGAAAATGCTTAGTGGCTCTTATATGCATGCTTGTTTATTTAACTTAGAGCCCATATTACTTGTATTCTCTCTTGAGTTGAATGCTTGCAGATTCCAGCTTAGTACAATGCACGTGCACTCTTATTATTATACACACCGTTCGGTCGTGCAAGTGAAAGGCAATAATGATGATATATGATGGACTCATTGGGATGAGAAAAGCTGGTATGAACTCGACCTCTCTTGTTTTTGTAAATATGATGATTCATCGTTCTTGATTCATCTATTATGAAGTAAACATATTTGCAATGACATTTAGAGATTGTAGTTGCTTGTGCCATGCTTGATTAGCTATGAGTTATAATGGTTAACCTTGTGTGCCAACATGCTATTGAGATGATTATGATGTGGTATGATAGGATGGTATCCTCCTTTAAATGAATTGAGTGACTCGACTTGGCACATGTTCACGCATGTAGTTGAATCAAATCAACATAGCCTTCATGATATTTATGTTCATGGTGGATTATATCCTACTCATGCTTATATTCGGTGTGAATTAATTTTAATGCATGTTTACGACTGTTGTCACTCTCTCAGTTGGTCGCTTCCCAGTCTTTTGCTAGCCTTCACCTGTACTAAGCGGGAATACTGCTTGTGCATCCAAACTCCTTAAACCCCAAAGTTGTTCCATATGAGTCCACTATACCTTCTTATATGCGGTATCTACCTGCCGTTCCAAGTAAATTTGTATGTGCCAAACTCCAAACCTTCCAACGAAATTCTGTTTTGTATGCTCGAGCAGCTCATGTGCAACTATGGCTGCCTATATCTTCCATGCTAGGTGGGTTATTCTCAAGAGGAGTGGACTCCGCTCCTCATTCACGAGAAAGGGACGGCAACCGGGATGCCCAGTCCCATGATCCAAAAAGATCAAAGCAAATCAAAATAATTAAACAAAACTCCCCTTGGGACCCGTTGAATGTTGGAGGCACTCATTGTTTCGAGCAAGCCATGGATTGATGCTTGTGGAGGAGGGGGAGTATAAACATTTACCATTCTGTTTGGGAACTGCCTATAATGCATCTAGTATGGAAGATACAACCATCTCATAGTTGTTACGTTGACAGTGAAAGTATGCCCCTCAAAATATTATTTATCTCTATTTCAAAAATCGAGCTCTGGCACCTCTACAAATCCCTGCTTCCCTCTGTGAAGGGCCTATCTATTTACTTTTATGTTGAGTCATCATCCTTCTTATTAAAAAGCACCCGCTGGAGAGCACAAAAGTCGTTTGCATTCATTATGATTGGTTTATATTGGGTATGACTTGACTGGATCTCTTTTACCATGAATTACAATGTTTAGTCAGTCCTTGATCTTTAAAGGTGCTCTGCATTTATGTTTTGCGGTCTCAGAAAGGGCTTGCAAGATACCATTTTGTTATATCATGTTACGATTATTTTGAGAAAGTGTTGTCATCCGAGTTTTATTATTATGGCTCGCTAGCTGATTATGCTATTGATATGAGTAATTGTGAGACCTACGTGTTATTGTGAGTATGGTTAGTTCATAATAATTGCTGAAACTTGAATGCTGGCTTTTCATATTTACAACAACAAGAGCAAACAGAGTTTGTAAAAGTTTTTCTTTTTCTCTTTCAGTTTGTCAACTGAATTGCTTGAGGACAAGCAAGGGTTTAAGCTTGGGGGAGTTGATACGTCTCCGTCGTATCTACTTTTCCAAACACTTTTGCCCTTGTTTTGGACTCTAACTTGTATGATTTGAATGGAACTAACCCGGACTGACGCTGTTTTCAGCAGAATTGCCATGGTGTTGTTTTATGTGCAGAAAACAAAAGTTCTCAGAATGACCTGAAACTCCACGGAATATCTTAGAATAAATAATAAAAAAAATCCTCACCAAAGATGAAGACCAGGGGGCCCACACCCTGTCCACGAGGGTGGGGGGCGCGCCCCTCCCCCTGGGAGCGCCCCCCTACCTCGTGGGCCCCCTGGTGGCCCTTCGACGCCAACTCCAACTCCATATATTGGCTTTCGAGGAGAAAAAAATCAGAGAGAAAGTTCCATCGCGTTTTACGATACGGAGCCACCGCCAAGCCCTGATCTCTCTCGGGAGGGCTGATCTGGAGTCCGTTTGGGGCTCCGGAGAGGGGGATTCATCACCGTCGTCATCATAAACCATCCTCCATCACCAATTTCATGATGCTCACCGCCGTGCGTGAGTAATTGCATCATAGGCTTGCTGGACGGTGATGGGTTGGATGAGATTTATCATGTAATCGAGTTAGTTTTGTTAGGGTTTGATCCCTAGTATCCACTATGTTCTGAGATTGATGTTTCTATGACTTTGCTATGCTTAATGCTTGTCACTAGGGCCTGATTGCCATGATTTCAGATCTGAACTATTATGTTTTCATGAATATATGTGAGTTCTAGATCCCATCTTGCAAGTCTATAGTCACCTACTATGTGTTATGATCCGGCAACCCCGAAGTGACAATAATCGGGACCACTCCCGGTGATGACCATAGTTTGAGGAGTTCATGTATTCACTATGTGTTAATGCTTTGTTCCGGTTCTCTATTAAAAGGAGGCCTTAATATCCCTTAGTTTCCACTAGGACCCCACTGCCACGGGAGGGTAGGACAAAAGATGCCATGCAAGTTCTTTTCCATAAGCACATATGACTATTTATGGAATACATGCCTACATTATATTGATGAACTGGAGCTAGTTCTGTGTCACCCTATGTTATGACTGTTACATGATGAACCACATCCGGCATAATTATCCATCATTGATCCGGTGCCTACGAGTTTTCCATATACTGGTTTACGCTTATTTACTTCTCCGTAGCTACTGTTACAATCACTACAAAAATACCAAAAACATTACTTTTGTTGTCTTTACTTTGTTACCGTTATCACCACTATCATATTACTTTGCTACTAAACACTTTGCTGCAGATACTAAGTTTCCAGGTGTGGTTGAATTGACAACTCAGCTGCTAATACTTGAGAATATTCTTTGGCTCCCCTTGTGTCGAATCAACAAATTTGGGTTGAATACTCTACCCTCGAAAACTGTTGCGATCCCCTATACTTGTCGGTTATCAGCCCTCTTCCTCAACCTCTCCCTCCTCCTTGCTAGATCAAGGCGCGGGAGACGTCCTCACTCCGTACGTGTGTTGAACGTGGAGGTGTCGTCCGTTCGGCACTAGGATCTTCGGTGATTTGGATCATGTCGAGTATGACTCCATCAACCCTGTTCTCTTGAACGCTTCCGCTCGTGATCTACAAGGGTATGTAGATGCACTCCTCTCTCCCTCGTTGCTAGATGACTCCATAGATTGATCTTGGTGATGCGTAGAAAATTTTAAAATTCTGCTACGTTCCCTAACAGTGGCATCATGAGCTAGGTCTATGCGCAGTTACTATGCATGAGTAGAACACAAAGTAGTTGTGGGCGTCGATATTGTCAATTATCTTGCCGTTACTAGTCTTATCTTGATTCGGCGGCATCGTGGGATGAAGCGGTTCGGACCAACCTTACACGTACGCTTACGTGAGACCGGTTCCACCGACTGACATGCACTAGTTGCATAAGGTGGCTGGCAGGTGTCTGTCTCTCCCACTTTAGTCGGATCAGATTCAATGAACAGGGTCCTTATGAAGGGTAAATAGAAATTGGCAATTCACGTTGTGGTTTTGGCGTAGGTAAGAAACGTTCTTGCTAGAAACCTATAGCAGCCACGTAAAAACTTGCAACAACAATTAGAGGACGTCTAGCTTGTTTTTGCAGCAAGTGTTTTGTGATGTGATATGGCCAAAGGATGTGATGAATGATATATGTGATGTATGAGATGATCATGTTCTTGTAATAGGAATCACGACTTGCATGTCGATGAGTATGACAACCGGCAGGAGCCATAGGAGTTGTCTTTATTTATTTATGACGTGCGTGTCAACATAAACGTCATGTAATTACTTTACTTTATTGCTAAAGTGTTAGCCATAGTAGTAGAAGTAATAGTTGACGTGACAACTTCAAGAAGACACGATGATGGAGATCATGGTGTCATGCCGGTGACAACGATGATCATGGGCCCCGAAGATGGAGATCAAAGGAGCAAATGATATTGGCCATATCATGTCACTATTTGATTGCATGTGATGTTTATCATGTTTTACATCTTATTTGCTTAGAACGATGGTAGCTTAAATAAGATGATCCCTCGTAAAATTTCAAGAAAGTGTTCCCCCTAACTGTGCACCGTTGCGAAGGTTCGTTGTTTCGAAGCACCACGTGATGATCGGGTGTGATAGATTCTAACGTTCGAATACAATGGGTGTAAGCCAGATTTACACACGCAATACACTTAGGTTGACTTGACGAGCCTAGCATGTACAGACATGGCCTCGGAACACAGAAGACCGAAAGGTCGAGCATGAGTCATATAGAACATACGATCAACATGAAGATGTTCACCGATGTTGACTAGTCCGTCTCACGTGATGATCGGACATGGCCTAGTTAACACGGATCATGTTATACTTAGATGTCAGGACCCCGACTCAATGCCACATCGATCTAGCATGTAACACCTCATATCACTTTGCGGCCTCACGCACGGTATTCCCACGGGTGTCGCCTTACCTTTGCCTGGGATCGTTTGCGCCTTTTGGCACACGTATATGATAGTGTCGCTAGCATCCATATGATAAGGAGCCCGGGCTGACATGGCTAGTCGTAAACCCAAAGTGGCACAGACTTACAGGGACAGGCATCCATGACCCAGCATCGAACGTGTCGATCATCAGCGAGTGAATCCAGGCTGTAGCACTGGGCTAGCAGGACTCCGGTGAACCGGGCTGTAGCGGGCTAACAGGACTCCGGTATTCATCGCGTGACATTTCCCCGAAGGGACAGACACAGGAACGAAGAAGGACACATGCCGGCCAGCCTAAGTGTTCCGGAGCAGTAGCAAGCTACCATGGCTCGGTGGAAACACTAGGAGACATTTCCCGGTAAGAGAGGCTACTAAAGATAAACAACTAGATGGTCAGAACCCACACATACCAAGCATTTCAATAACATACACACAATATGCTCGATATGTGCAAATACAACATGGCGTCACAACATGACTCTACGACTCAAGTAATTTATTCAATAGGCTCCGAGGAGCGAGATATTACAAACATGGGTCTCATGACCCAACATTCAGAGCATACAAATCAAAGCACAAGCGGAAGCTATCATGTCTGAGTACAGACATCTATAAATGAAAAAGGCTGAGAAGCCTGACTATCTACCAAATCCTGCCGAGGGCACAAGATCGTAGCTGAGGTAACAAGCTAAACGTCGAAGTCCACGTGGAACTACTAGTGAGACTGAAGTCTCTCTGCAAAAACATAAAATAGGCAAACGTGAGTACAAATGTACCCAGCAAGACTTACATCAGAACTAACTACATATGCATCATTATCAACAAGGGGATGGTGGGGTTTAACTGCAGCAAGCCAGCTTTGACTCGGTGGCTATCCTAAACTACGACTGCAAGCAACTCTTTTGAGGTGGCGCACACGAGTCCACACATTCACCATATCAATACACCACTATGGATCCACTCCCCTCTCCCTATGAGAGCGCCATCCATAGCACTCACGCTTATCTTGCGTATTTTAGAGTATCCACTTTCACTTGTCTATGAACTGATATAAGCAACCCAGAAGTCCTTTACCGCGGACACGGCTATTCGAATAGATGATGTTAACCCTGCAGGGGTGTACTTCTTCATACATGTTTCCACCACTTAGCGTCTGCACACGACATGTGCTCGGCAGACTTCAAGCGAAAGCCGACGTGGGTGTAGACCACGACTGTCAGGACCCCGACTCGATGTCACATCGATCTAGCCGGTAACACTTCATATCACTTTGCGGCCTCACGCACGGTGTTCCCACGGGTGTCGCCTTACCTTTGCCCGGGACCGTTTGCGCCTTTTGGCTCACGTATATGATAGTGTCGCTAGCATCCATATGATAAAGAGCCCGGGCTGACATGACTAGTCGTAAACCCAAAGTGGCACAGACTTACAGGGACAGGCATCCATGACCCAGCTTCGAACGTGTCGGTCATCAGCAAGTGGGTCCGGGCTGTAGCACTGGGCTAGCAGGACTCCGGTAAACCGGGCTGTAGCGGGCTAACAGGACTCTGGTACTCAAAGCGTGACATTTCCCCGAAGGGACAGACACAGGAACGAAGAAGGACACATGCCGGCCAACCTAAGTGTTCCAGAGCAGTAGCAAGCTACCATGGCTCAGCGGTAACACTAGGAGACATTTCCCGGTAAGAGAGGCTACTAAAGATAAACAACTAGATAGTCAGATCCCACACATACCAAGCATTTCAATCACACACACAATATGCTCGATATGTGCAAATACAACGAAGCATCACAACATGACTCTACGACACAAGTACTTTATTCATTAGGCTCCGAGGAGCGAGATATTACAAACATGGGTCTCATGACCCAACACTCAGAGCATACAAGTCAAAGCACAAGCGGAAGCTATCATGTCTGAGTACAGACATCTATAAATGAAAAAGGCTGAGAAGCCTGACTATCTATCAGATCCTGCCGGGGCACAAGATCGTAGCTGAGGTAACAAGCTAAACGTCGAAGTCCACGTGGAACTACTAGTGAGAC